>NC_064285.1:48668305-48682065 GCF_019186545.1 Solanum stenotomum | reverse complement strand
GCCTCGATATAGTCTGAGTCAAGCCCTCCCACAAATCTACGCACCCTGTCATGCATCGTATCAACAAATGCTGGTGCATATCTAGCCAATGAATCAAATCTCAGCCGGTACTCTCGGACACTCATGCCACCCTGTCGGAGGTTCAGAAACTGGTCCACCCAGCCATCCCTAATCTCTCGAGGCAAATAGTGATCTATGAAAGCTTCTGTAAAGCTATCCCAAGTGGGTAGAGATGTATCTTTTTCCCTAAATCTCTCCCAACTTTCATACCACAATACTGCAACATCACGCAATCAAAATGCTGCTAACTCAACTGACTCAGTCGCTGAGGCATGCATGACTCTAAAGATCTTATGAATCTGATCAACAAAGTGTTGAGGGTCTTCTCTGCGATCTGTTCCTGTAAACTGTGGAGGACTCAAGGCAAGAAATTCACGAACTCTCGAACTTTTGAGCCCTTCAGAAGGTCCGGCAATATCTGGCCCAACTGGTTGGCACTGTGCAGCTACTAACTGTGGCAACATATATACTGAACTCTTGAAATCCTGATTAGATGGTATAGGAGGAACTAGAGGTGGTACAGCTGGTGGAGCCAGAAGTTCTGTAGCCCTCGGAGGCTCCTGAAGCTGTGGAAAAGCTATAGGGGGCTGAGAAGATGTCTCCCCCTGGGTCTCACAATGGGCCACCTCCACTGTGGTACTTTGTCGGTACCCTCACTTGCAGTTGTATCTAGCCCCTGGCTAGTTGTGGTCTGTCTAGAGTCAGTCATCTCTATCTGCATACAAGTATCAATTATAAGCCAGAAACCTCAACCCTTAAGACACTGCTCTATAGCACGAGGTGAGCAAAAGAAGGATAGTCATTCTAACATGCCCGACAGCTTCTTGCTTATTGAATGTGGTACACAACACATTTATAAACAAGACTCTACTAGACATGGCTTGCAGACTCCCTAGGATACGACGTTGCTCTGATACCAAGTTCGTCACGCCCCAAACTCAAGGGGCGCATCTGACTCCTAAAGCCAAAACTCAGGCCCGAGCCGACCCTGCTGAACCATTTGCTACTAGCGCATGGCAGTCACATGCAATTAAGAAAACAAACAAGCATATCTCGGCTTAAAACTAAGCCCTCGGCCGGCAAGGCCCCTGTCAACAGATCTACAAAAGAACCAGCTACTCCCAAGAGTTCATATAAAGAAATATCCAACTAGCACAGAAGTCCTGATTGGTGCGTCGAGGCCACCATGATATCTATATCAAAACTAAAAACAGGTAAATATCAGTACAATACATCAAACAGCTCACAAGCTTCAGCAAACCAACAACATAGGCCAGCATGGTCATAACGTAGCTATAAACTCCACACACTAGTCTGCAAGCCTGTAAGGGTAGTAAAGATTGGTGGGACAGGGCCCCAGCCTACCCATGAGAATATATACAACAAAAGGTAACAAACCTCCCAACTCTGGCAGCTCCGGATGAAAGGGGCTGACCAATCGGATAAAAGTCAATCCTGCTGATATGGAGGTCTACTCGGTCATCTATCAGGACCTGCATGCATGAATGCAGCGCCCCCAAGGCAATGGGGCGTCAGTACAAAATAATNTGTCGGCGATCCTCTATGCCCTGTGCGAAGGCCTGAATCCGCGAGATATCCATATTATCATTTAGCGCAGCGGTAGAACAAGCCTCGATATAGTCTGAGTCAAGCCCTCCCACAAATCTACGCACCCTGTCATGCATCGTATCAACAAATGCTGGTGCATATCTAGCCAATGAATCAAATCTCAGCCGGTACTCTCGGACACTCATGCCACCCTGTCGGAGGTTCAGAAACTGGTCCACCCGGCCATCCCTAATCTCTCGAGGCAAATAGTGATCTATGAAAGCTTCTGTAAAGCTATCCCAAGTGGGTAGAGATGTATCTTTTTCCCTAAATCTCTCCCAACTTTCATACCACAATACTGCAACGTCACGCAATCAAAATGCTGCTAACTCAACTGACTCAGTCGCTGAGGCATGCATGACTCTGAAGATCTTATGAAGCTGATCAACAAAGTGTTGAGGGTCTTCTCTGCGATCTGTTCCTGTAAACTGTGGAGGACTCAAAGCAAGAAATTCACGAACTCTCGAACTTTCGAGCCCTTCAGAAGGTCCGGCAATATCTGGCCCAACTGGTTGGCACTGTGCATCTACTAACTGTGGCAACATATATACTGAACTCTTGAAATCCTGATCAGATGGTATAGGAAGAACTAGAGGTGGTACAGCTGGTGGAGCCAGAAGTTCTGTAGCCCTCGGAGGCTCCTGAAGCTGTGGAAAAGCTATAGGGGGCTGAGAAGATGTCTCCCCCCGGGTCTCACAATGGGCCACCTCCACTGTGGTACTTTGTCGGTACCCTCACTTGCAGTTGTATCTAGCCCCTGGCTAGTTGTGGTCTGTCTAGAGTCAGTTATCTCTATCTGCATACAAGTATCAATTATAAGCCAGAAACCTCAACCCTTAAGACACCGCTCTATAGCACGAGGTGAGCAAAAGAAGGATAGTCATTCTAACATGCCCGACAGCTTCTTGCTTATTTAATGTGGTGCACAACACATTCATAAACAAGACTCTACTAGACATGGCTTGCAGACTCACTTTCGTCAAGGACTTACGTCGAGAAAATCTATATTTTACTTGATCCTAAAAATGGGTTTCTATGTTTTCTCTGTATATTTAGCATAAAATGAAGAAAAAACTCGAAGAAGAAGATATATGCAACTTTCCACCGACCTAGGGCCCTACCTCACATGCCTGCTTGCGCAGTCCCACGAAAATGCGAATATCTCCCTATTCTGAAGTCGTATGAATGAACGGTTTGATGCGTTGGAAACTAGACTCGTAGACCTTCGATTTGATAGTTTGTGGGCCCATAACTCTTTATAGATTGGGAGAAAACCTCCAAGACATTTGACCCAAATTTCAGAGAAATCTTTAAGAAGGAACTTACGATAACTTCTGCCAACTTTTATTTTGCCACTTACCTAACTTCAAAACTTGAGATGCAACACTTGAACACTTAAAATAGGACATACCACATCATTCTTAATTTATTACTCACCCTCCTTGTCTTTCCACGAAGATACGAGTTAATTTAGACGTTTTGAAAAGTCGAGGTGTTACACCCATGCAACCTCACTATCTGTTTCACATACACCTTAGCCAATTATTCAACATTATAATCTATTATTACCGGAATAAAATGGGCTGACTTAGTCAATCTGTCAACCACTACCCAAATAGAATCAAACTTCCCCAAAGTCTTGGGAAGACCAACCACAAAATACATGGCTATCTTTTCCCACTTGCATTCCAAAATTGGCATTCTTTGAAGCAAACCTGTAGGCCTTTGGTGCTCATACTTTACTTGTTGACAATTTTTACACTTAGCCACAAACTCCGCTATATCCTTCTTTATGCCCGACCACCAATAAATTCGCTTCAAGTCTCGATACATCTTGGTCACACCTGAATGAATGGATTATCACGAACCATGAGATTCTGTCAACAATTTCTGAATCAAGTCATCAACTTGAGGAACACAAATCCTTCCTTTAAAACTGAGCACACCTTCCGCATCAAGAGTGGTCTCTTGTGCCTTACCAATCTCCGTCTTCTTTTTAAGTTAATTCAATTTTTTATCCTCAAATTGTTTGGCCTTGATCTCCTCAATGAACGTGGCCCTGACTTCAATGCTAGTTAACACCCCACTTTTCTCTGAGATGCCCAACGTCATGAACTTAGACTTCAAGGTCTGAATTTCCTTAGCCAAAGGTTGCTTAGTTACACTTAAGCAAGGTAGACTACCCATACTCACCGCTTTTTGATTCAAAGCGTCCGCCACTACATTAGCCTTACCCGAATGGTATTGAATGGTCACATCATAATCTTTGAGTAGCTCCATCCACCTTCGCTGTCTCAAATTCAGATCCTTTTGAGTGAACACATGTTGCAAACTACGATGATCAGTGAACACTTCATAGGTGACACCATAGAGGTAATGACGCCAGATCTTAAGCGCAAACACTACCGCTACCAACTCCAAATCATGTGTTGGATGATTCCTCTCGTGCATCTTCAACTGTCGTGATGCATAAGTTATAACATTCTTATCATGCATTAACACAACACCCAAACCAGAATGTGAAGCATCAGAATAAACTATAAAATCCTTACCTTCCACCGGTAGTGCTAGGATAGGTGTTGTGGTCAAAAGAGTCTTGAAATTTTGAAAGTTATCCTCACATTTCAGTCCATTCAAAGGGTACCTCCTTTTTGGTCAAATTTGTCAAGTGAGTGGCAATAGAAGCAAAGTTCTTCACAAATCGATGATAGTAGCTAGCGAGCCCCACAAAACTCCTAACTTTCATCACAGAGCTAGGCCGAACCCAATTCTTAACCGCCTCAATCTTTTGGGGATCTACCATTACCCCTTCTTTGAAAACTACATGTCCCACAAATGAAACCAAAATCAACCAAAATTCACACTTAGAAAATTTCGCATACAACCTTTGTTTTCCAAGAACACCCTGAACAATACGAAGATGGTCAACATGCTCTTCCTCACTTTTTGAATAGACCAAAATATCATCAATAAAGACTATGACGAATGAATCAGGAAATGGTTTGAACACACCATTCATCAAACTCATAAAGGCAGCAGGCGCATTAGTCAACCCAAACGACATAACTAGAAATTCATAGTGCCCATAGTGGGTTCTAAATGCTGTCTTGGGCAGATTCTCAGGCCTAATTTTCAACTGATGGTAACAAGACCTTAGATCAATCTTAGAGAAAACTTATGCACCTTACAATTGGTCAAAAAGATCATTTATGCGAGGCAATGGGTACTTGTTTCGAATGGTGACCCTATTCAATTGCCGATAATCTATACACATCCGTATACTACCATCTTTTTTCTTAACAAACAAAACTGGAGCACCCCACGGGGAAGCACTAGGACGGATGAATTCTTTATAAAAAAGTTCTTGGATTTGAGCCTTAAGCTCTCTAAATTCAACCAGAGCCATGCGATATGGAAGGATGGAAATGGGATAAGTACCAGGTTCTAAATTAATGCAGAACTATATATCTCTATCCGGAGGCATACCAGGCAAGTCATTAGAAAACACTTCTCTAAATTGTGACACCACAAGAATAGACTCAATGTAAGGAGGCTTAACCTCAACATCTCAAATATGAGCCAAATAAGCCAAACAACCCTAGCCTACCAGTTTTCTAGCTCGAATGGAGGATATGATCTTAGCTTGCTTAGGCTTGTACACCCCTTCCCACTCTAAATTTTCCCTTCCCGGAATTCCTAAAGTCAAAGACTTAGTATTACAATTAAGCACAACATAATAGGGAGACAACTAAGTCATGCCTAAGATTATGTCAAAGTCAGTCATATCCAAAATCACCAAATCAACTCAAGTCTGATAACCCATAAGCAAAATAGGACAAGCACGATAGACATGGGTGACTATGACAGACTCTCCAACTGGGGTAGAAACATGGATGAGGGCATCAAGTATATCACAATTCATATCAAACTCGGAGGCAAATCGCACAGATACATAAGAATAAGTAGAACCCGGATCAAATAACACATTAGCCATCCGGTCACAGACAAGAATTGTACGTATGATCACTGCATTAGACGCCTCTACCTCGTTCTTGCGAAAGGGTGTAATATTGAGCCCTATCATTATGACGGGCCACTTCCCTGCCTAGATGCACCATACCTCTGCCTGCATTACCATTTCCGTTACCTTCGCGACCTCACTGATTTCCTCTTCGCCCACGTTGTGGACGCCCTCGACCATTATTACTATTTCCCGCAGTTACCACTACTCTAGTCTGCTGCTGCGCGGACTCCCACACGAGTGGGTGGGGGCAATCTCTCCTCATATGACCAGGTTTTCCACAATTATAGCAAGTACGATCAAAATATGGCCTGCTGCCCATTAAAGGCGCGACTCTCTGGCTATTCTAAATCAAATTATAAGGTGGAGTTCTCGAGTAATTACCTGTAGAGGTGGGCATAGAACACTGAATTAGCTTGGTTGTAAGTGTTGGCCTACTTGACCCTCTGGAGTAGGAACCTTGAAAGTTACCCGAGTTCTTGGTCCTCTTAGCCAATGCCTTAGCCTGACCGACTTGCCTCAGCCCCTCCATTTTCTTCACAAAATTTGTTACCTCATTGAAGCTTTTTCCTGCATAGGTCATATGAATAGATAATACTTGCAACTGAGAATTTAGTTCCTTAATAAATAAATGGATCATCTCCTCCTCAGTAATCACCAATTGCGTAGCATATCTAGACAAGGCATGAAACTTGGCCTCATAAGCAGCAACAGACATACCTCCTTGCTCCAAAGCCATGAACTTATCCTTTTTACGATCTCTCATATTCCAAGGCACAAACTTCTCTAAGAATAAAACATGAAATTGGGTTCAAGTAAGTGGGGGTAAAACTGAAGATCTGCATTCCACATAAGCTCTTTACCATTGCTTAGCCTCGCCTTGAAACTAAAAAGTCACGAACTCAACCCCATGTTGGTGGACAATTCCCAACTTATGAAGCCTCTCATAGCAATCTAGGATGAACTCATATGCATCCTCACTCTCGGAACCATGGAACACCGGTGGTTTCAACTTCAATAACTTAGTCAACATCTCATGCTCATTACCAGTCATAACAGGACCCAACAAATGATGGAAGAAAGCATCATTACCTACATTCCCACCCACCTTGGGGACAGTGATATCAATAGGGGGATTGTCGGGAGCTTGAGTTGCTTGTACAGAGGAAAGCACTCTAGGACCAACCAACCCTTTCAAGAACGACATAATCTGTTGAGCTAACACTGGGTCTATGGGAGGAATACTTGTAGTCTCAACCTGCACCTCTTCCTCTTGTCCTACATTCTCCTCATTCTCAACCTCGATATTCTCCTCTACCTTTTCATGGTGCGCAAAAGGAGCCTCATTTTCTGGGAGCATTTTCAACTGGTGCTCCATCCCTAGTAGACGCCACCCTTCCTCGGCCTCTACCCTTAGCTCAACCTCTACCCCTGCCTCGACCGAGACCTCTCGTTGTAGATTCCTCAACTCGAGCATTGACGGGACCTACGGGCCTGACGTCGTTCAATCTAATGTTAACCATCTACGAACAAAAGAGTGAAGAAGGTTAGATACCAATTTGAATCGACAGATACCGATTGGAATCAAGTTATAGCACGAAAGAAGATAAGAGAAAACAGAGAGATTACCTAAAGTCCTATAGCCTCTCGAACAAAAGTACAGACGTCGTTGTACCGTTCCGCAATACTCTACTAGACTCGTTTTGGTACATCGAGATCAATGAACCTAGGGCTCTGATACCAACTTTGTCACGACCCAGACCATCGTTATTGGCACCCACACTAATCCTCCGGTGGGAGAACCATTTATACTAATTAGCTAATCAACTGAATCAAAATACTAAGGTAATTAAGGTTACGGGAGCAAGTTTAAATGCTAAAGGAAAAATAGGTAATTCCCATAAACTCCAACAAAAGTCTAATAACTAAATCTAACATTGCGGAAATAATTCCTAGAACCTGAAAGTCAATGTACCAAAACATCTGAAGTTCAACCATAAGTCTAAACAAGAAGGGGTACAACCCCAAACTAACATAAAACTAACTAAAGAACTAGTCTAAGTCTGAAATGTGGACATAAACAGAAAGAGAACTCATGGCAGCTCGAAAGAACTAGCTCACCCTTGAATTTGAATGATCATTGATCTTCTAAGCGAGGTCTGCCAATAGCCACCTGAAGATGCCCTGTACTCAACAAAGAAAGAGCAAGTGCAGAATCAGTACACAATAACAGTATACTGGTAGGATCATGCGGCTATCCCAATAAGTGCAACATACATAAGCCATTACAACACAATAATAACATGCATACACCGAACATATACAATATCAACATCATTTATGAATAAGGTAAAATTTCACATTTCTCAAGATACACAGTTACGACAAGTCAATGGTCTTCTCATGGAACCCGAACCCAAACCCAAACTGTTAGCATATCGGAACGTGGTACCCGATCCAATGTTTATACCAAAACGTGGTAATCGATCTCATATTTATGTCGGGATGTGGAAACCGATCCAAGTTAGTGTGTTGTAACCAACACCCGATCCATTCAACATGCCACAATCACAATCACAATCATAAGTATATTCTCATAATCATACAATCAAGTCATGATTCATGACATTCATCATTCATCTATCCCATTTACAACTAGTGT
The DNA here is from genome assembly GCF_019186545.1 of Solanum stenotomum. Taxonomy (NCBI): domain Eukaryota; kingdom Viridiplantae; phylum Streptophyta; class Magnoliopsida; order Solanales; family Solanaceae; genus Solanum; species Solanum stenotomum. Next base: position 48,673,714 of record NC_064285.1, on the reverse strand, counting down.
GATCAATAATACAACATTCGCATATATACACGTAGTATAATGAAGCAAGAACGAACATACATCATACAACATGAAATCACAACCATCACCTACCTCGAAACAAGCTTGAATCCCTTAAGAAACTTGATTCTTCCTTTTTCGAATTTGTTCTGCTTGTTCTTGGTCTACAAACAATTAATAAACATGGGAATCAATAACCAATAACTAATTATTCGAATTACCAATAATTCTATCAACCCTAGATCAACCCATGATCCCAATATCCAAATTAGGGCTTTTCCCACTATAATTTCTAGATCAAAACCCTGCCCCATCGGTAATTACCCACGAAACTAATTTCTATGGAACGAAAAACAGATTCGGGGAGTGAAAATCTTATCTTTAACCTCAAGAATGATGGGAAACTGTCAAGAAAACACCTGGGTTCATTCCTTAGCTCTCCAGTTCGAAAATTGTAGAATAAAATGTTTTTGGGGGTTTATTTCTAACTTTAAGTCGCGTCTGCCCCTCTATGACGGCCCAACTCCCACCACAGCGGCCCCGCCCTGGGAAAAATCACGTCTTAGAAGCTTGCACGGAACCAGTGAGCAAAATTAATAATTCCAAGACCCCCATTTCATAACACACCTTCATCCTATGACACTCAGAAAATACCCGTTCACCCTAAGTTCAATTTCGGGAGTTTTACACACCCGAATTCTATTTCATAAAGTCGTACTGGTTCCATCACATCTTAGTTATCTACTCATGTAATCAAATACATAATTAAACACCCAATTGTTACTAGATTTCCCTAGACCTTACTGACTCCGATTTCGTCCAAAACTGGACTAGGTTGGAAAATTCCAAGTTACTACGAAAAAGTTTTTTTGGTCCAAATTTTTTCCACGTTAGCTTTTTTTCTATAACGACTGGAACCGATCGTTTCAATTAACAAACTGTCCACTTTAACTGGCATTATTAGTCCCTTGAGCACTCATATTGTAACATATTGATTCAACAAAGTAAGAGTAAATAACAACAAAAGACTAGTGCAATAAAACACTTTAATATGAGAACTTTTATGCACCATTCTCCGACAACAATGCCATTTTTGATAACATTCAATTAGATATGTAAAACTTTATGTCCAGATGATCGTATGCATATAAAACCCAATGAAGATTTGGGATCGATCCCACGAATAATGGATGAATATAATTCATCTTATAATGTGCTTTATCTCACTAGAAATTCATTTGTTGATAAAATGTATGCATGCAAGTAAATTGGGGATAGTGGGGGGGGGGGATGAGTAACAATTAGAACACAAAATCTGAATGTTTGATATATCACAATAATGCATAATTGCAAAGCTTAAACAACGGTTTAACAGAAGTAGATTGAGATTCTTAGGAGTATGATAATATGGAATAAAATCTTACAAATTGAGTATTGTTAATTGCTAAAAATTTAGTCAATTGTCAATGGGTAAACTAGATTAAAGATAATGATAACTATTTATCAATCACTTATGAAAAATTAGGTTTGATAATGATAATTATTTATTAATCAATTATTACAAATCATGCGGGTTTTTATCAAACCCCAACATGTATAACATTCAAATCAGTCTAGAAGTTTAATTCAGCTAAACAATTTTAATCTTCAGTTGCTAAATGAACTAAATCGATTCATTATCAACCATCTCCTTTCACTTTAATGGTCTTTCACAAGCAACATTAAAGATCTAAAGTAAAGCAACCTCAAATTATAGATGAAATCATAAAGAGTCAACTGAACTCATATCAGATTAACACCTAATAAGCAATAAATCAACACCCAATTATAAAATTAATCATCTATACATTGCACACCCCTACGATTATGGAGATTAGCTTCTCATAATAAAAGACAAAAGAATTGTACCGAAGTTATCACTCATAGAAGCCACTTTATTGGAAATCCTAAGAAAATAATTCTTATGACCTTCAATCTCAAGAAGGTACTCAAAAATCTTCAAGTACTGGGTTCTTTCCCAAATAGTAAGGGTTTTGCATAAAATATAAGAAAATTCAGAACAGTAAAAAGTTTCTTTCTCTCTCTTCAAAGAGTTATTTATACATTTATAAAATTGTTCACAAAATTGCCCTTTGGTTTCACTCGATGAGATTAGTCAAGATTGCCGAACAGATCGGCGATGCGTCAAACATTAGATTGCATCACCAGTTCAGTTTAGTTTCTCAAATTTAATTTTTCTTCTGTTACCCGTAACTTTCAGTGATGCAAATTTTCTTTATTGAGTTACTTCAGTGATGCGCTAACTTCTCCCTTCCATCACCAAAATGACATGAACTTGGGAGGTTGAAAATCGGAACCTTCGGTGATGTGTGTTCTACTCAGTGATGATCCAAGTTAACTTGGGTGTTCCTCATCATTGCCTATTTCCCTATATTTCCAAATCTTTAGCTTTTTTTGGTCTTGTTTATTTCCATGTCATTCTTATGCTCTCATAGCTAAAAGACAAACACATTTTTATCAAAAAGGATATAAAAAGACATTGAGGACATAACTTTAATGCACTAAAAGCCTAAAATGAATCCAAAATTCCTGACTCATTAATGGTACGAACAACTCCAAAGCAACGGTAGCCTAAGAGGGCATTAAGAATCAACAAAAGAAGGTGGTTGATGAAAATGGTGGGTAATGTAGAGGGAGATCCTGTGAAGGGCTTGTATGCTTGTTGTTGAAGCCGAAGAAGTGTAAGTATCATTATTTGAGCGTGGAGTTCCATTTGAGAATGGGTAGGATAAATGGGGAAAACATGAAAGTCGATTTAAAGAGAATTTTTGCTTGTTATGGTGCCACGTATGCGGGTAATGATTTTCTTATGTACAGATGTATATATTCTTGTTTACTAATTATTTTTTTCTAACTTGAATAAATGTATTTCGTCATAGTTGAACGAAAGGATATGCCATTTATAATCAGCAAACTCCCTTTACGGGGTTTTCTTTAAATGCTCAACAATGTTGATAAATTTATGATTATTAATCATCTTTCTCTAAAAAAAATAGAACGAATTGTTATCAACCCCTTAATGCTGACTCCAAAACATTTAAACTCATCTCCCTCTTGATTTAAAGCTTGAATGCAAAGTTATATATGATTCAAGAAAACGTCATGTGTTCGAATTGTAATAAGGTTTCAACTTGCAAAAATAACTTAAAGATCAAATTTTATTAAGTAAGAAGTTCAAATTATCCAAATTATCTAGTTGTGAGATTAGGATTAAACCGATCAAATCTTAATTTAGATAATCTTTTCTACTTTGGTTACTCTGTTTTTCTTTAAATAAATTCTATTTTAAATAATTAATCTATTTAATCATAATTTTCTTATATGGTCAGTCAATATGTTTGAACCTATCAGTAATTGCATTTGTGAATTTTTTTTAGGTGCCTAACACCTTCTTTAGAAAATCATTTATACCCTTACCTTTTTATCTAATTTAAATAAATATTTTTATTGAAAGATTTCTTAATTCATTAAGAATTAGGTAACAACTCTAATCACTCACAAAGAGCCATGTTATTGATATACTGTTAAGAGATAAAGGGTCAAAAACACATTTAAATTATCATTTTTTTTAGTTTTATATCTAAACTATTGAGATTGTGAGTATCATACATAAACTATCACTTATTAGTTTGAGAAACACGTTCTCTCTTTTGTTACACTCTCAGCATGGTGAGTGTAATATGATGTGAGGCAAAAAATATATATTTTAATCATTATTTGTCTCACATTTATTATTTATATTTGTCCTTTTTGAGCATTAATTTGAATTGTGCTAAATAGTGTATTTTATTTGTAGGAGTAAATTGGTGTAAAGTTGAAAAAGTTTGGAGCTAAAACGAATTAAAGATTGAAGATTGAAGAAGAAAATCAAGCAAACAACTTAATGGATTAAATTGAATATAATAATATATAAGGTATAAAAGGGGGTCAAGTGAAATTGCACAAATTTGCAACATGTAATTGCCGCCACGTGGCACTCAAGGAAAGCCACAGGAAATTAAAGTGAGGCGGCTGGGCGACAACCACTGTTCACGCGAAATTCAATTCCGTTTGGGTTTTGATTTCCTAATTTATTTTGAACTCAGTTATTTTATTTAGAGTTAACTACATCTATAAATAGTCCATAGAAATAATTATTGGAGGCATACAATTATAGGAGATCAATTAAAGGGCATCAAGCAAAAAGTCGTCAATACTTTTTAGGGTTCTTTTCTTCTTCTTGTTTTCTTAGAGATTAGTTGCTAAATGCCTTTGTTCTGGGGTTGTAGCCACGTATTAAATATTGATTATTTGAGGTTTATGAATTAATTCGTGGTTGTCATTATAAGTTACTTCTATATTATTGTTTTAGTATTTCTTGATTGGCAATCTAGAGATAAATCTATTGTCTAATCTTAAAATTGAGAGAGGAGGGGTTAGATAGACCAGAGAATATAGAGAGCTCGGTCCACCTATTAGATTGAGGTGATTAGTGTTCAGGAGTGACGCCCAGACGAACACCTTGTTTGGTTACGAAATAGGATGAGATATAAATGCTCGCCAGTTAGTCTATTTATCCCCGCTCAATGATGTAGTTAGATAGCTAACTGGGGTAGGCGACGAGAGGCGTATAACCCGGATCATATCATCAATCCTATAAATTAGTAACTTGACAACTAAAATTAGTTCTAAGCCAAGAATATGATACATGAGATTCATTGCATGTTGTAGCCCTGGAATTTCCAACTAGTGTAAGTAATTTTATTATTTTGTTCTTGCATTCTTTTCTTTTGACATTCTTAAATAAATAATTAGACCAGTATAATTTAGTGAAAATAGTTAATTGATAAGTCCTTTGGGTTCGATAATCTGGTTCTTTTAAGAGCCACTATATTACTTGCGCGACCACGTACACTTGCGTGTGCAATTGGGAGCAACAAGTTTTTGGCGCCGCTGCCGGGGACTTTGAAATTAACTATTACACTTTCTTTTTTTTCTGAAAAAATTATCACATCACACTTCACATGGAAAAAAAATATTCTACCTTGATAAATATTAAATAAATTATTAGTATTAGTTAAAGTTAAAAGATTAAAGTATAACTATTCCCCCAAAAAATTGTAAAAAAAATAAAAATAAATAAATCTTACCTCACTCCACCCCTTTCTCTCACCGTACTCCCCCATATTTTATAAAGGTTTTTTTTAAAAAATCATAGTTCATCCCTACCCCTGGCCCAATATATGTACACATCTAACACAACAAAAAAATATAAAAAAATTAAAAGTAGAGGGTAGACAAAGTGGGGTAGAGTTATATCAAATTTTATTTAGCAAGGAGTGAGGGAGGGGGTGAGGTCTAATTTTTTTT
>NC_064285.1:48656318-48668274 GCF_019186545.1 Solanum stenotomum | reverse complement strand
GGGGGAGAGATGATGGAGTGTGATGAGAAAAATATTTTAAACTTTTAAAAAAATAATAATATTTTTTTATGGATAGTAATACTTTAATCTTTAGTTTTAACTTATATTAATATTTTTTAAATTTTTGTTAAGGTAAAAATTTTATTCATGTGGAATGACAAGTAATAAGGTTTTTGCAAATAAAAAAGAGAGTGTATTACACACATCTATGAGGTGTTTTGCTCAAACTAATAAGTGATAGTTTAGGTATGAAACTCACATTCTCAATGGTTTAGGTATAAAACTAAAAAAAAACACTTATCTCTATTTTTAATCCTTAAACTTCAAAAACAGATCGTAACACATGGTGCATACAATCTCATCATGCTAAGTATGAGTATTTTTTGCAAAGTTAAAACTATGAGTATTTTCTTTTTTTGAAATATAAATGTATGTTTCAAGTTTTAAATTTCTAAAAATTGAAATCACAAACTTGAAATTAAAATACCTTTCAATAGTATTTAAGATTAGAAATCAAATATTCAAATTGAAATTGATATTTTATTCAAATATTTCAAACAAACACCAATTCCAAATAAAGAACTTTTAATTTGAATTTCAAATAGCATCACCAAAGACTTAATAGTGGGTGTTTGGATTGACTTGTCACGATTCGAGCCTACACCCTGGACGTGGTCGGCACTCGAGAACCATTGCTTGTCCCCAAGCGAACCCTCATCCTGATTGACTACAAGCGGAAGACTAACTCAAGCATACAGAAGCTTAAAAACTGAATAAAAATTCATGAAAACTGAAATACAAAACTTTAACTCAAATGAAAAACTCTGAATGTAAAAATAATATTCAACTCGCCATAAAATAGGCAACTAAGTCTTTAAAACATTTAATAAAATGAATAATACAAACTTCTCAACTATACTGACTATCTATGAAGCCTCTAACTGATAAAATGGAAGTCGGGACAAGACCCACGACATCCTGACTAAACTGAAAAGTAAATGAAATCCTTCGGAAACAAGGAGGCTCACCATATCTAACTCGAACTCCCAGATGTATCAACTAGTCTCCTGTTGATGATCCTGAATACCTGTGTCTGCATCATGAGAAGATGCAGGCCAAATGGCTCAATACGTGGAATGTACAAGCATGTAAGAGGAATTCTAAAGCATAAACATAAGCTTGAAACTTGATAAAAAGGAAACATACTTACCTCTTTTCAAACTTACTCAACTCAAGGAATACTCAAGGATACTCAAAACTACTCAAACTTAGTCAACTCAGAAGATTAGATACTTAACTCAAAGATAAGATATTCGACTCTAGATACTGAACTATGGATACTCAACTCAATATAAAGCAACAATACACATGCAATATATGGAAAACTTTATAAAACAGTAAAAACAACTTAGTTCGTTAAGGAAAATGCAATAACAAACTCAATTTTACTTATATAATAAAGTAATATAGTTTCTGTGGGAGATTCTCTAACCGACAGCCACCACTATGAGCTTAAGTGGTGATACAACGTTTTTACCTTCACGCTGCCAGACTGTCCTATACTTTGCTATCATATAGAACTACTTAACTTAGTGGATCCACTAGCTTAACTTATGTGATCATCTAAAAAGCATAACCCATTAATACCCATAATGGTTACATGGTTTATGGAGACTTGAGTTAATATGAACTCGCATGCCCATATCGGTGCTCAATACTACTCCCAAAAATATACTTAGCTCATATGTTTTAAAACAACTTCTTTCTTTGGCTTGAGATAATTACTCAAAACTTAGCTTAAAAGCTCTCTTGGAATCAATGTTCTCTTTCTTGCTCAAAACTCCTTTGGAAATTCTAGTTTCCTCTCATCTTAAATGTGAAAATATTTACTCTTGGGCATACATAGTTCCCATATATCATTTTAAAGAAAATGAACTTTACTCTTACTCTTTACTCAACTCAAAGCTTAAGTCTTAAAACAAAGTTAAAACACTTGAAAAAGACTTCTTAAAATATGGTTCATACCAAATTATGGACGTGAACGACTCGATGTAAGGTTTTCAATAACCATAGATAGATCTCAATACTTGGAACTCAAGAACTTCACTGATACTACTCATTTCAAGAATGCTCAACTCAAAGGGTTCATGCGGAATTATGAGCATGAACTACTAAACTCAAGGACTCAAAGGTACTTCACATCTCAAGACTGCTCGACTTATAGGGCTCATGCAGAATTATGGACATGTATAACACAACTCAAGGACTTCATGGGTAACATGTAATAGTCCCATGATTAGGATTATAATCTCGGAAGGGTTAGGAACTCGATACTCAAGACTTAGAACTTGAAGATACAACTCCTTTCAAAGATACTAAAATGATGGAGTTCATGCGGAAGTTATGGGCATGAACAACTCAAATCGAGGGTCTACATAATAATATGGAACTCGTGAATACAACTTTTCTCATTCTCATACTTACTTTCTCAGAACCTAGTTCAAATCGATAGTTGATCTCCAATTGAACTCAAAGCTTTGCTTGAGTTATGGTTCATGCTATGAAAGATCTCATGATGACAAAATATACTCCTGAATACATTCTCCTCACTCTCATTCTCACTTACTCTAGTCTTGAAACAAGTTACTAGAAGTTGTAGAAGACTCTACAAAATGACTCAAAGGGACTTTCTTAGAATGTTCGAAAGAATTCTCAAAACTTAACTCTTAAATCTACCTTGAATTTGAATTATGAATTCAAGGTTATGATCATGTTAGGAATTATTTTAGGTGTTTAGAAGTAGCTCAAAGTAGTTAGAATCGAAAAAGGGTGAAGGTACCCTTCGAAAGAACTCAAACGGAGCAACCAATTGCAAACTGGACAGGGTAGGCGACCCTGGGGCTATGTGTGGCGTGGAGCACCAGCCCCTAAACTTCAGAGCATACTTTAGGGCACTCTGTCTGGCGCGACGCACCAGGCCCTAACCCAGAAGACCCAACGAAATTCTTTGCTCGTTTTCTCACCCTAATTCACCTAGAATCGAATGGTTTCATCCCCAATCAATTAGAATTGATTACTTAACATAAGTACACTCTAATCTACTCAATACATCCCTTAAAACACTCACTTTGATCTCAAGAAATCATTCAAAACCCAACACAACAAGATTTAGAATGAACTTCAAGAACACCTATCAAGAACTCATCAAGAACTCTAATCTTTCAACTTCAAGAATGAAATTTCGCTCAAAATAACATGATTGGCATGTGGGTGAACTAACCCAACACTATGCAAGCTTACATACCTCTTAGGGATTAAACCCACGGCAAAAATCCGCAACAAAATGCAAGAATCTCGACAAATGCTTGATCCTCTCCCCTTTTCTCTTCTTGAACTCTCAACTAAAATCCTAGGCGTATTTTAGGATTATAAAACTGAACCTAATAGGATTTGAACCTTAAAACCTTACTAAAAATGAATTAAGTCTGATTTGGTAAGGAAAAGACCAAAATACCCCTTACTATTTTCGGCTAACTTTCCTTTATTGGACAGCCTAACTTCAAAAGGCCCTATCTCACTCATCCAACCTCGAAACTGAGCAAACTTGGCGGCGTTGGAAAGATAATTCAAAGGTCTTTCCTACGATATCTTGTAGCACATCTAACTCACCTTGTGCTTGGAGTTATGGTCGTTTTAATTCAATCAAAAACTCATACTTAGCTTAACTTGCAAAATTTCAGATTTTGCAATTTCCAATTTAATTATTTTTGGAACTCAAGGTGCTACATCTAGTGACCTTAACACTTAAGAAATTTTTAATTCCTTGGTAAAATCTCACTCTCTACAAAGAACAGTTTGAGTCTTAGTTCGAAAATTTTTCTGGGGTGTTACATGACTTGTTTTAAGTGACTTTTAGCTTTTAAGCTTTTTGTTAAAAAAAAATTGGAAGTGTTTGACAAACACAAAAAATAATTTCAAACACCTTTTTTGGGCTAAAAATATAAGAAAAAATCAAACGCCAAAATGACTTTTAGCTTTTAGGTTGTAAGTAGAAAAAAAGTCGATCCAAACACATCCGATTATCATAAGTGGTAAATAAGATTTATGAATAGTCAAAAGACTTCATAACTTTTTAGAGAAAATGATCAAAATAGTCCTTAATGTATGTGTTTAGATTGATTTGGTCTCTGATATAAACAGTTTATGGAAAAGGTCCTTTATCTATGCTAAGAGCTTATCAATTCAGTCTCGGACCCTCATAAAACTAACGACCCAATAAAAGACTATCAAATTAAATAGAGGCTTCATCACATGCAACTCACATGAGATATAAAAATAATTAACAAATATGCTCAGTTTCAAAGGGTGAGAACTGAGAACTCCAACCTTCTCAACAATTTTTTTATAACACAAGTTTCTCCATTATTAAATGATGTTAAAATTACATAGAAACAAGCACGTGTTATGATAAGAATATCTTGCTTTTAGTTCAGGAAATCCAAAGTCCAACCTATTAGGTACTCAAAACTTACTGAATTGTTACTATTATTTTTTCAATCATGAGTTGTCACAAGTAAAGGGAGATGATAGGAGGAGTTTCACAACTATGGAATTGTACCAGAGAAATATTATGTATGGTTCTTCTCATCTCTTGTTAAACAGTTAGTTGCAGCAACTACGTTTCATATCAATCGAAAGTTGATCTTTGAATCTCTTGATAATTCCACTGGCAAAATTTGTGACAGTTATTGTAGCAATCTAGAGGTGTATCATTTTAGAATTTATCCACTGTCATGCTTTTATATTTATCAGGGTATTGATCTTCTTTCAGAAATTGAACTATCATTAGTACCACAAAATTTCACAACCGAAGTTCCTCTTTCATAGTTTTCACCTAAACACAATGTTTTCATCTTCTTGATCCTTCTATTTACCGACTTAGACATTACTGTATTCTGATAAAAGAATTGGGAAAACAATAGTAACATTCTTGTAAATTTTGAGTATTATATATCTGGTAGGGGTAATAATGTACATGCCCGGGTTGGTTTGAATTTTTCAAATTTCAAACCAATCTAATAAAACTCGGTTTCATTTTAGGTATTTCAACCTCGGGTTGGTTCAGGTTATTCAAATACCAAACCAAACCATTGTGTCGAATTTTTAAATTTTTAAATCAAACCAAACTAATAAACCTAAGATTTTTTCATGTTTGTGGATTTTTCTGGTAAAGTATGAATACAAATATATAATTAACCTGTGCTCCAAATAACTTTTTAGTCCAACCAAAATACAACTATCTAAGGTGTTTCTTAAGAAAATAACACAAAATATGAGATGAGTGATTACACTAAAATATTCAATAAAAAATAATAATGAAATGATCATATAAAATAAATATTGCAAAGTCATAATGAAAATGATCATAATTTAATAGTAAAAAATCATGCCAAAATAAGTCTAATCAGTATTAGTTACATGATTAAATATTAAAAAAAAAATTAAAATTAGATTATATATTTTAAATGTCTAAACCTGTAACACCCCAGAAATTTTTTGAACAACGACTTGAACCACCCTTCGTGGTGAGTAGAATTTTTTCGAGAAATTTAAAATTTCGTAAGTGTTAAGGGCACTAGATGTAGCACCTTGAGTTCCAAAAAGAACTAAATTGGAAATAGCAAAATCTGAAATTTTGCAAGTTATGCTTAAGTTCTGAGTTTTGGATCAACTTCAAATGACCATAACTCTTAGTACATGATGAATTAGGTGGGCTACAAGATAGATAAAGAAAGGTCTTTGAGTCCTCTTTCCAACGCCACTGAGTTTGCTAAATTTCAAGCTTTGAGTAAAACGTTATGACTGAAATGACGCTCAAACTTGGCAGCAGCTCCACGATGGCCCCACGTTACGGAGCCAATACAGACCTCACTGCCTACTGATAAATTATTCCGACCCCCAGCTCATTTTATTTATTTCTTGAAGGGTATTTTAGTCCTAAAAACCCTTAGGAGGTCATCTATATTGCCCTAAACGTGTAGAAAATCAGTTTTCATAAATCAAACCCTCTCATCCACTCCAAAAACCTATGCTCAAGAAATTCAAGAAACGCTAAGGCTAGGGTTCTTCTACCAGGATTTTCCTTCAAGTTCTTCAAGAAGATGGTCTTTTAGGTATGTAAGCTTCCATAGTGTTGGGTTTATTCACCCACACGCCAATCGTGTTAATTTCAACGTTAAATTCGTTCTAGAAAGTTGAAAGTATGATGTTCTTGAATTATGTTCTCGAAATTGGCTTTAGTTCTTGAGTTTAGATGAGATTGTTGAGCTCTTGGTGAAATCATGTCGATTTTAGAGTGGTATATGAGTAGGTTATTGTGTCCTTGTGTTGGGTATCTAAATCTAAAGAGGGATTGCGAAAAAGAATCGAATTTAGGCGAATTGGGGTTAGAAAACGAATAAGGAAAAAGTCGGGCGAATATGACAACCCAGTCCGCGTCACGGACCTGCCTCCCCATTTCACAAATGTTTTCTTCGCGGAGCGGTCACGTACCGTTCTGCCTCAAAATTTATTTCATGAACAAATATTTAAATATATCTCTGCGTTGCGGACATGCTTACAGACAGTGATTTCTTGATCGTTTCTCATGTTTAACTATCTAAAAACACTCCTAAACATCCCGAGATCTTTCCTATCACAAATCACAACCTTGAATTAATAAATAAAATTAAAGGTAGAGTTAAGAGTTAAGTTTTTGAGAATTCTTTCGAACATTCTAAGAAAGTCCCTTTGAGTCCTTTTGTGGAGTCTTCTACAACTTCTAGAGTCACGACCCAAGGATACACCCTAGATGTAACACGGCGTACTTGACCCCGAAGGGATCTCATACAAGCCCTTATCATATCAATATATAATATAATAGAAAAGTATGGAGATTTTAAAAACTTTTATCCGTACAATCGAAGTCTTTTCATAAAAGCAAGAGGAAGTATTTACTACACTTTTGTCTCAAACCATCTAATACAACTTTGAATAAAACTCTTGGGACATAGCCCATACAATAGTCTCAAAACATGAAATAAAAGACATAAAGGAAATAGTGGGTTTTGTCCTCGAAGCTATGAGGACTCACCAAATGTTCAACTCATTTGCTCCTTAGAAACCTCTCTCTAAGAATAAAACTTAATCTCTAAAACCCTACATTTGATTAGAATGTAGGCAAAGTATGCGTTAGTACAAAATGTACTAAATATGTTAGCTAGTATACAATTATAAGAGCATAAGATAAGGGTTAGTCAATAAGACATAATCCATAATCATATGAAATACTTCATGCAACATCAATTATAAACATAAGAGACAATATCATAATAATAAGCAAAGACTCCAACATAAGCATCATATAAGCATTACTCAACTCCTAGTCAATTCTCATCATAATAAGACCACTCTCAAGTAACCTTAAAGCATACTTGTGTCATTCATGAATAGCATCCCATAATACCATCCAAGCTAAGTACCCCTTTCTGGTCATCTTAATCATAGTTTATATGCATAGTCTTCTATGCCTTCATATACTAAGAGCACCATACTTCTAAGTAACCTCAAAGCATACTTGTGCAATGCATGAAAATCATCCCATAATACCATTCACACTAATCATAACCTTGAAGTCACCATATGCATACTTACCACTCATTGGTCTTATTCTTAGCTTACTTCATAACCAAGGGAATCTCTCACCTTTAGTCAATCATAACATAACAAGGAAGGAAACTATAAAACAATCTTATCTAAGCATACATCATATAAGAGAAACACATCATGAGTCACCTTAAGGCAAGCTTGTGCCATGCATGAACAAGACCCCATAATCCTACCCATGCTAAGATAGACATTTTAGGTTCATCATTCATGTTTATCATCTCTTAACATCATAAAGACAAGGGAAATCACCACTAGTCATGAATGTATTGGAGGGGCCTCTAAAGCTACAATCCAAACTAATTATGCACATGTTCATGAATGCAAGGGGAGTCACCTCAAGGCATACATGCTTAGTTCATCATAAAGGACAAGGGGAGTCACCTCAAGCCACACATATCATGGAATCATAAAGACAAGGGTACTCACTTATAGTAACACATATTAATGAATTATAGAGACAATGAGAGTCACCACTAGTCATATATATCAATTAATCATAGGTATTCACCTCTATGTTCATTTTAATGGGATATAGGTATTCGCCTCCATATCCATTTTAATGTGTAATGTAGGTATTCGCCTCCACATCATCACATAAGGACCATAGGTAATCGCCTCCATGGCTAATGGGTAATCACCACTTGTCTTGGGAGTCATAAATATATAAAGGGTAATCGCCTCACACTCCCCATGCTTAACTAATTAGGAATAAGGGAACTCACCTCACATTCCTATCATATAAAGGTCTTTTAGGGGAATCACCACAAGCCTCATCACATCTCATAGTTCTAGGACTTAGATTCATTTTAGGTGAGGATAAACTTTCAACCTAGAATCAGTCTATGTGAGAGAACCTTTCATGTCATATCATATTCATGCATAATACCATATCTAAAATTCTACATTAGACATGGATATCAGCATGACTCAAGTGATTCTATCACTTCATACATTCAAGCATTCATAAGGTAGATTAGGTAGGTAAAGGTCTTCCACCATAACTCTATCCATTGAGCTTCTATTCTCAAATAAACTTTACTCTCAAAGCCTTAACATGCCTAGTTCATCAATTTGGTTTTACTCTCAAAATCCTAATGATCAACATTCATAACTACAAGCCTTATACTCAAAGCTTTACTTCTTACTATCATCATTCATACCTAAATTTCAAGGTATTCTAATCACATTCTTCATTATCAAGTGATTTTAGACACAATTCATCATAAAGGTTCAACTTCAAATTTACTAATCAAGGTTCATCATATTCACATCATTCTAATTCAATTCATATTTATATGTTTGTATTCTTAATCGATTACTACTCATAGCACTAATTCTAGAAGATCACCTAAGAATCATCAAATTCACCTTTCATGGCATAAACCACATAATATCAAATTCTTCAATTAGGCTCGGGTTAATCATGGAAATCACATAAATTCATCATAATATCATAATTCAATACTAAATCAATCATAATTAAGTATTATGCACTTGATTGGAATCATACTTCAACACTACCCACAATGTAGGAAGAAACCCTAGCTAGATTGGGGTTTTTCTTCACAATTGGGGGAAATCTAGGGGGCTCTTTGGGTGGAAGAACCCATAGATGAATAAGCTAGCATACCTTAATTCAAACCCCTCACCAAGCTTGCATCAATGGAAGAAATCTTCCCTAGCTTCCTTCTCTTCTTCTTCTTCTTCTTCTTCGGGGTCTTGGAAGAATGAATTAATTCACTTAGTTTAGGGGTCTATTAGGCTTATATAGGTGGTTTAATAACTAACTAACTGACCTCACTTAACCCCTAACTAATTACTAATTAACCTCTAAGCCCCTACTTAAAATAATTAAACTTCAAAACTTTCCCCACCATGAGACCCCGACCCATGGACCATGGGTGGGTCTACGGACTGTACTGCACCCTCGTGGGTGGTGGATTGTGGCTCAACCTGAAGGGGATAATCAATCCTTGACCCACGACCCCTTCCCATGGGGCGTGGGTCCATCTACTGGCCGTAGATGCCCTTTGTGGGAGGCTGATTTTTGACAGCTTTTGGGGCTGTTTTAGGGTCCTCCTCAAGGACCCCTTGGTGGTACTTGGTTGGGGGAGGGGGGAGGTCGTACCTTGACGCACTAACCCTAAAACCCTCATTCTAAGTTCGGAAATCATTTTTACGATTTTAACCCTCATATTAAACCCTATCACAAGGCTCTAGAACTCTGTAGTTTAGCTTACTAGTTTTCTGGGTGTTACAATATCTCCCCCTTGGGAACATTCGTCCTCATATGACGATCTAAACACCTTACAGAATTAAAGACTCAAGACTAGCAGCCCATCATGCATGAAACACATTTAAATGCACATAAACAAGGAGGAAAACTTCAATTCCAAGCTAAACATATTCAATGCAACACAAGGGAGTAAGAACTACATCTACCAACCCAAGGTGCATGCAATTCTATTTTTACTCATTTTCAAGGAGGATCTACCATCTCCTAACTAAAACATTCTCAACATACACTCATGGAGCATAAATGCAATTTACTTCTCAAAAAACATTTATTCAAGGAGGAATCTTTCAACTCCAAACTAAGGCATGCTCATATATTCATCTCATGAGGTCAAAATAGGCAACTCATACTCAATACACCACAACATGAGGGAATTATCATGCAAACTCATTTTTTTTATTTTAAATCATAAGCTTTCATGAACATGCATTATATAACAAAATCATGGCAACACATAAACACGCAATAACCTTGCTAGCTAGGCACACTATCTCCCCCTTGGGAGTAAGCCTATACAAACTCTTCTAAACATCATCTAACACATGAAAGCAAAAATGAAGCTCATTCATACTAAAGACAACATCAAAGTCTATCATATCAAATTTACCAAGTCATAAAAGACAAGCAACACTGGAATCTAGTTAAAGCATAAAGCACATACCGGTAGCAATATAAGGATATCAGTTTTGTTCACCTATAGATTGGAGAGCTTAAGGCCTATTCTTCCTTGAAGCCTTCCACCCAAGCCAATTGGACCGGAGAAAGGGTAGGGTTGGGACCTACGACGACTATCCTTTTCATTTTTAGCAACCTTAGGGTAATGCCTTATATTGTAACCCAACTCACCATAACCAAAGCAAACATTAGAACCCGTTAAGCATTCACCCTCATGCCTTCTATCACACTTACTACACCCCGACAATAGAATCTCATTACCATCTTCTTGAGACCTAGGGTTAGACACCCTCTTTTGGTTGAACTTGGGAGTACTTGAGGGACTTTGCCCGGGGAAATTTTGTCTAAACCTAGGGCGACCTTGTCCAACGGACTCATCATCATCCAATCTAGACCTCTTTTTTTCCCTAGCTTCTTCCTTAAGTTTGGACTCTTCAATTCGTTGGGCGAAAACCATAAGACGTGAGATATACATATCATCAATAAGCATTGCCATATGTCATTCTTTTTGAACCAATTCGGACACTCCCATCATGAAATGAGTCATCCTAGCCCTTGAGTCCTCCACTAAAGTTGAAGCATACTTAGAGAGTTGGGTAAACTTTAGAGACTACTCTTGAACACTCATACTACCTTGCTTAACGTTAATAAACTCTTGCATCTTAGCCTCTCTCAACTCTAGGGGAAAGAACCTATCAAGAAATGCCTTCTCAAACACCTCCCACTCCATGGGACCCGCTTCTACTGGTCTACTCCCCTTCCATTGACCATACCATATTTGAGCTACCCCATTCAATTGGTTACCGACTAACTCCGCTTTCTCTACCACAGTCACCCCTATAATATCAAGAATCTTATGGACCTCATCTATAAACTCATTAGGATCCTCCTCCACTTTGGAGCCATAAAATTTTAGAGGTTTCATCTTAATAAACTCCCTCACTCTTAAGGCTGCAGAATTCACATTAAGGTTCACCGGAGCTATGACCTCTCTATTGGCTTGAGCCGTCACAACTTGAGCCATCAATTGCATAGCAGACCTAAATTCTGCATGAGTCACATTCTCCCCTATAGGGTCAACTGGAGCTTGAGGAGGAGCTTGGGGTGGAACTTGGAGAGGAACCTCTTGATCCTCATTTTCTTCCTCATTTCTCCTAGAATTAGCGCTTGTATTAGCCATACCCTAAAAAACCATAGGGCACGGATTAGAAGAAGGACCTACTAGAGCCAAACTCTATGGCATGTCTTAGAGAATGAAGAAGTGAGATTTCCTAAACA
>NC_064285.1:48606318-48651318 GCF_019186545.1 Solanum stenotomum | reverse complement strand
TTAAATGTATTTGAGTTGCCTATTGTTGGCTACCTGAATATTCTATTTTTATTCAGAGTTATTCATTTGAGTTAAAGATTTGTAAGTTTCTTGAATTTTATTTAGTTTTTAAGCTTTGTATGCTTAAGTTAGTCTTCCGCTTTTAGTCAGATGAGGGTTTGCTTGGGGACAATTAATGGTTCTCGAGTGTCGGCCACGTCCATAGTGTAGACTCGGGTCGTGACAAAACCAATGTAAAACTAAAAAACAAATATTCAACATTATTGTCATTCTTAGTGTTGGATTAATTAATTTTGTTAGCATAGTATTGATTTGATTTCTAATTGAGCTTCATTAGAGTTACAAATATCTATGGACTATAACCTTTATTGGACCATTTAAAATTCTAAGTCTTAAAAAACTTGAATAATATGTTAAAAGAAAAGAATTATGAAAATGGATAAGTAATATCTAGAAATTACATCAAAGTAAATACTTTTATGTATAAATTTTTTTAAAAAAATTATATATATAATGTCGGGTTGATTTGGTCTCAGGTTGACTTTTTTTTGTTAAAACCAAACCAACCCAAGTATAGTCGGGTTTTATTTTCAATACCAAACCAAGTCAAACAAAGCCATTAATCGGATTTTTTTCGCTTTGACTTGGTTTGCAGTTTGATTCGGTTTTCGATTCGATTTTGTACATCCCTATAGATTGGACTTTGGATTTCCTCGACTAAGAACAAGATAAATTCTTATCATAACACAGTTTCAATCCTATATAGTTTATTTTGTTTAACATCGTTTAATAATGGAGAAACTTGTGTTACAAGAAAATAAGTTGTTGTTAGGAAGGTGGGAGTTCTCAGTTTTCACCCTTTGAAACTGATCCAAGAAAGCTAAGACTTTTGTTAAAGTTTTTTATATATTGCATGAGTTGCACATGATGAAGCTTCTGTTTAATTTGACATATTTTTGTTGGGTCATTAATTTCTTTAGGGTTAAAGACTAAGGGCCCATTTGGCCATGTGATATGGAATCATGATATGATATCATAATATGAAATCATGAGATGAAGTTGAAGTTTTGTTTGGACATGCAATATGGAATTTTTATGTTGTTTATTTTCTCATAAACATAAGAATCTCATAAGTTGTAAAACTATTAAAATAAATTCCAATTGTTTATTCAATCTTATCAAATAAAGAAAAAATTATAAAATCGCATAATAAATTATTACAAAGTTATTTATTCTCCACTTAATTAATTGTTTCATCGAACTTTAATTCAATAAAAAATTGAGCATAAATTGTAGTGTACTAGTCTTTAATATAATCCTCCCACATAGTACGGACAATCTTATCTCATTGAACTTACATTTTTCGATCATTTGACCGAGAAGACGAACTAACATTGTTATTTTGAATCATTTGTTGGTTAATATCATTCGCAACTATATTTTCATGCTCATAGACCATAAATATCTCATCACCCCTTTGGTATTATCGCAAATAATTATGTAACATTGTACAAGTTATGATAATTTTCACGTGTGTGTCAATATCATATGTTTCATGCCTTGTTTCACTTATGTGCAATTTCACATTTTCAGTGCATTAATTTCATGCTAAAATCAAACATATTGGAAGTAGTGATTATCAAAAATACATCACCAATTTTGCTTTTTTCTTATTAAATTGCTTTAAACATTTTCATATTGAGCCGAAAGAGAAGTTTTTTATTATGAAAAAACAAAAAAGTATTACTCCCTCCGTTTATTTATATTCACCAAATCAATTCTTACTTTATCATCTATATTCACCAAATTGAAAGCAATAATAAATTTTATGTTGGTGAGAATAATAATTTTTAAAAAGTAATGATGTGAATATTTAATTTATTTACATATGAAATAAATGTTTAGTAGATATAATGTGGGGTTATTTTTAACAAAATATAAACTTGTAGGTCAACTTTTGTATTTAAAAAATTTCAAATCATGATATGAAATTCCCATATTATGATTTTGGGATAATTTCAGAGACCTCCCTTCAGGTTTCACTCTATAACACTCATTTTCCCTGTGGTTTACGATATTACGTCTACCTCTTTTATTTTCATTTTCTTGTAACCATTCTTTAAACCTATTTAAAATAAATATAAATTAATTTAGATTTGACATTTTTACCGTTCTATGTATTAATTTCTTCATATTAATAAATATTATATAAAAAATACTCATTTAACAAATACTTTAAAAATAAATCAGCACAAATAAATTTTCTTAAGAATTAAAAGTCTTCTTCTCTTCCAACTTCCACTTTATCAGTCTTGTTCAAATTTCCAGCCATCTTCCTTGCAAAAGCAAGCAAATTAGGTATTCTTCTGCAAAACTCATATCATCACTGCTGCAATCAACGATTATGTCGTCACTTTAGAAATTACAAATTCAATTGCTTTGAGAAATAATAGCTTCCTCCATTATTGACCATTCATGCAAGCTTAGTTCTAATTTTCAACGATTTATCTCTATTTCTTGGATCATATTTCTTCTTAGCTTGTGGAAATGTTTATCTAGAACAAAATCTGATCGTTCTTATTGAATTTCTCTCTTGGGGTTATCTTCAATTTGAAGAAATTGTTGCCAGAAAATGATGGGTTATTGTGGGAAAAAAATCATCAGTGAATTGGTAAAGGTGAAATGAAGATGAAGAGTTAATATTTGGTGAAAATGGTGGGTCAGCTTGAATGAAGACTTTGATCTTTGTTTGATAAAAAAAAACACACATGTATATATATATATATATATATATATATATATATATAGTATTAATGTATTTGTGCTGATTTATTTTTTAAGTATTTGTTAAATGAGTTTTTTTTATATAATATTTATTAATATGAAGAAATTAATATAAAGATGGGTAAAAATGTCAAATCTAAATTAATTTATATTTATTGTAAATAGGTTTAAAGAATGGTTACAAGAAAATGCAAATAAGGGAGGTAGACTTAATATCGTAAACCACAGGGCAAGAGAGTGTTATAGAGCTAAACCTGGAGGGAGGTCTCTGAAATTATCCCTATGATTTTTGGAGAATATGGTATTCCATCTCATGATATGAAATCATGAGATGGAATTATCGTGAAACTGCATGTCCAAATGTTGATTCCATCTCATGATTTCATATCGTGATATGGTATCAAATGGCCAAACGCCTACTAAATTGATAAGCACTTAACATAGATAAAAGACCTTTTCCACAAGAAAAAAATATAAAGTAACATTGAAGTCATTCCAAATTTTCAAAAATACATCTTAACTATTTTAGTGTCCTATTACCCACTAAACAATTTTAAACTGATATTATTACATAATTATTTAATCAGTTTCAGATTTTTAAAACTAATTGCTATGACGCACCAATTTAATGTATATAATTTTTTCAATTTAAGCTTTTATTTATCCTTTTTTTTATTATATTTTTCCTCACTCACACTTTTTGATATATATTGTTGCTACAGTAAATCATACTTTGTACAATTATTATTAATTGTAGCAACATATCTTATGGAAAAGTATAATCTAAAATAAATTATACTTTGTACACCTAAAATTTGTTGCAACAATTAATGATTTTCCATATTTTTCATATATATATGTTGTTACAATGAATAGTTTTCCATATTCTTCATATATATTGACTTCAAAAGTAAATCCTTCTCAATTGGTAAGTTAATTAAACATTTTCCATTAAGAAGATACTTACTATGAATTTTCATTGTTACTATAATGTTTGAGGTTCTACCATTATAAAAGAATGGTACAGTGACTACTTTATTCACCACAAAATTATTCAATGGAAAATTTTGGTGCATCGTTTCGCTGTTCTATTTTTCTCATTATTTGCATTTATGGTATGTATTCATCTACAATTTTTCTCATTAACATTTGTTCCAAATTAAATTAATGTATTCGACTAAACTTGTAATCCGTAATCTTGATCTTGCAGACATGTTGATGATGAAACAAGTGAATGGTGATGGTACATGTGATGAATGTTTTCCTTGTTCTATTCCTTGTTCACAACAATCACCACCTTGTGGAACATTTTGTAAACAATGTCATGGACAACACATTTAGTGGGATCTATTAACAGATAATAGATGTTACCCTTTTGTTTAGGAGTCTGTTATTAATTTTCAGTATTTCAGCCATATGATGATATCCATAGTTAGTCGTCTTTACTGTTTAGGACTTTAATCGTTTCTTGTAATCTAGATTTCTGTTGGTACTGTACTTTATCAGTTTGTATTGGTTCTATTTAAAGAGTAGGTTGTACGTGAATAAAAATATCTTTCTCTTCTATATCTCATACCCTTTACATGGTATCAAGAGCTTTTCTTCTCCTCACAGAGTTCTAATTTCCTTATTACCCACTCACCACCAATGGCACCCTCAGTTACCAGTTCTGATGCAACTACCACAACAACCATTGTTCAATTCAACTCGGTTACCCAGCTTCCAATTAGACTTGCTGGTAGCCACAACTTCTCATTGTGGAAGTCCCAACTGTCCATGCTCATGAGAGGACACAATCTTTATGGTCATCTAGATAGGACTATCCCTGCTCCTGTTGAGACCACCACCACCAACAACCTGATAATTTCCAACCCCGATTATGTTAATTGGTTTCACCAGGACCAGTTAATCCAAAACCCAATTTTAGCATCAGTAGATCCCACTCTTGCTTCTATTGTAGCTGTTGCAACCACAGCCAAAGCAGCCTGAGATTCCCTCCATACGACTTATGCCAATAAGTCACAAACTCACATATTCAACTAACGAGATTGCCTCGCTCGTCTCACGAAAGAGAGTCAACCTGTAACGGACTATCTCAACCAAGTTAGATCTCTCTGTGATGAGCTTGTGATTGCAGGAGCTCCTGTCACCAATGTCGAACTCATTGTCAAGATTTTCACTGGTCTTGGACCTGAATATCACAAAATCTCTGCAGCAATTCGAGCACGTGACACTCCAATTTCATATGCTGAACTTTTTGAAAATTTAGCGATCATAAGCTTTTCCACAAAAACAATGTTCCACCTCAATCCACTATAATTATTGTTGTTGTTGCTCAAAAGTCCATCTCTCAAACGTGGACCAGCACCATCAACACTAATAGGTGTTCAAACAACAACCAGCAACGTTCTCAGTCAGGGCACAATCATCACACTAATTCGCAAGAAGTCCACTTAGTGTGTCAGTTATGTGACCGACCTAGACACTCTGCACGCGTTTGTCGCTCTCGGTCTCATAATCATTTTCAGGCACGGGCCAACTTTGCTAGACAACAAATATAGCAATCTGCCCCATTGATAGTCGATTCAGGCGCTACACATCATGTTGCATCGGATGCGCACGATCTCAACAACGTTGCTGACTACAATGGTCTGGAGAAAATCGCTATGGAAAATGGTAACACCATACCAATCTCTCACACTGGTAACACTGATTTATCTACATCTGATTCTAGCTTTCAATTATCCAATATACTTTACTCCCCTTCCATTTCCAGTAACTTGATTTTAGTTTCTCAATTTTGTCATGACAATAATACATCTATTGAAATCTTTCCATTCTCTTATCTTGTGAAAGATCTTAGTACAGGGATGTCGTTATTAGTTCAAGGGCGGAGTAGGGGACGCCTCTATGAGTGGCCGCTAGACAATCCTATTTCTTCTCAATCTCAATGCAATTTGGCTGTGTCTTTCAATATGTGGCATCGACGTTTGGGGCATCCAACACGCCGTACTTTAGATTTGTTTTGAATAAATTCTCCATTCCTATTAAGCAAGACTCTCTTTCCATTTGTAATTCATGTTAATCAAATAAAACCACAGGCAATCTTTTTCAAAAACTTCTTTGCAGAGTCACATGCCTCTCCAAATTATTTACAGTGACTTGTGGGGCCAGTCACCAGTTTTATCTGTCGATAGGAAAGTTATTATGTTTTGTTTGTGGATCAGTTTTCAAAATACATGTGGCTCCACACGATTCAGTCAAAACACGAGGTTTTAGATATTTTCAAAACACGGCATCCATTGCTTGAACGTCGGTTTCAAACAAAAATATTGTCTTTTTATACCGACGGAGAAGGTGAATTTCAGAGTTTAACTTCTTATTTGAAATCTCAGGGCATTGAACACTTAATATCCCCACCTTATATGCCACAAAGAGTTGATGTAGTTGAAAGAAAATATCGTCATGTTGTTGAGACTGCAAAAACTCTAATGCATCAAGCCTCTTTACCATCCACCTTTTGAAGTTTTGCATGTCATCAAGTTATTATCCGTGGTTAAAACAATACACAACATAAGCTTGATTCGAAATCAAATCCCTGTGTCTATTTGGAATTTTCAAATAAATATTATTGTCATCAATGCTTTGACCCGACCACCTCCAAAGTTATCTTTCTAGAGATGTAGTATTTTTTTTAAACTAGTTACCCTTTTACCAATATTTTTTCTAAATATAAAAATCAACATTTGAAAATTTCTTGGGATGACTTATCTCCTTCAACAGAGATGCACAATGATATCCCAGCAGCACCACATTATTTTGAACTACCTCAGCCATTGTCTACGGGTGCTCAAAGGTATCTCTATGTTCCTTTGTCACTAGCGTCGCCAAGATCAGGTACATCTCTCCCTTCTCTCAACAATCTAGCAAACACCTCTACTACTCCCTGCCCCACTCAATCCACTCTGATTTCTCTATCTCTGGCGACTACCAGTAAGCCACCCATCACCCGAACCTATATATATCAAACTTCTACAGTTACCACATCTGTTCAAACCCCTCAACTCCCACCACTACCGCAACCATACATACGTTCTCACCCAATGGTTACCCGCTCACAAATAAATAGCCTCAAACCCAAGAGTTTTCTTGTTAAAACCAATCTCTCTCCATCAATTCCACGCTCCTTTCATCAAGCACAACTCTATCCCCAATGGCAAGAAGCAATGAAAGCAGAATATGATGCTCTAATCAGAAACCAGACATGGTATTTGGTCGCTAATGATCCCTCTCGGAATGTTGTGGATTGTAAACGGTTGTTTAGAATTAAGCATAAACCTGATGGAAGCATTGATAGGTATAAAGCTTACCTAGTAGCCAAAGGCTTCACACAAAGACCTGGGTTAGATATCATTCCACATTCAGCCATGTTGTCAAGCCCACAACAGTTCGCTTAGTCCTTGCAATTGCTACTCAACACTCCAGGCATATTCATCAGTTAGATGTCAATAATGCCTTTCTGCAAGGTAGTCTTGAAGAAGACGTGTACATGCTGCCCTCCTGGTTTTGAGTCCTCTCACTATTCAACATACATTATCAAGCTCAAAAAGGTCATACACGGACTTAAGCAGGCTCCTAGGGCCTGGTACACTAAACTCATCACCTACTTGACAAGTATTGGGTTTGTTAAATCAAAATCTGACTCGTCTTTGTTTATCTTTCATAATTATGGTGTTACTGTATACATTCTCATATATGTTGATGACATAATTATAACAGGCAGTATTCAAGGAAGTGTTAGGTCTGTAATTACAGCACTTTCCTTACGATTTTCTCTCAAATATCTTGGCCTCTTGCATTATTTCTTGGGTATTGAATTGATATCCACACCAAATGCCATCTTTTTGTCTCAACAAAAATATGTCATCGATCTTCTAGATGAATTGCATATGACTGATTGCAAGGGCGTTCCAACACCAATGACATCACCCTGCACCTTCGTGGATTATGTAGTTGACATTTCTCTTTACAGAAGAGTCATTGGTAAGCTTCACTACAGATCCTTCATTAGGCCTGACATCGGGTTTGTTGTGAGTAAATTGTCTTAGTTTATGCATAATCCCGAAGTGTCTCACTGGAAAGCTATCAAACGTTTGATGCGCTACTTGAAACACACAAGCACATTGAGAGTTCAGCTCAATCGCAAACTAGCAGACCGGTTACTTGCTTATTCTAACTTTGATTGGGCTGGAAATCCACAAGATAGAACATCAACAACAAGTTATGTTATCTACCTTGGGAACTCACCAGTCTCTTGGTCTTCTAAAAAAAAGTTGGTCTCCCGCTCATCTACAAAAGCCGAGTACCAATTCTTTGTTGTTGTTATTTCTGAAGTCAATTGGCTAACGAATTTGCTTGAGGAGCTTCACCTATCATTGTCTGTTTCACCAACTGTGTTCTGTGACAACATTAGCACTACCTACATTTGTGCTAACCCTATTTTTCACAGTAGGATGAAGAATATAGCCATTGACTTTCATTTTGTTCGTGAGCAAGTTCTACAGAAGGCACTCGAGGTTCATCACCTTCACTTTGCTGATCAAGTCGTTGATGTCCTCACCAAGCCTCTTCCCCGCACAACTTTTCAATGCCATTTCCACAAGTTGGGTCTTGTTCCAGTCACCCCCAACTTGTGGGAGCATATTAACGGATAATAGATGTTACCCTTTTGTTTAGGAGTCTGTTATTAGTTTCTGTATTTCATCCATATGATGATATCCATAGTTAGGCGTCTTTGTTGTTTAGGACTTTAATCGCTTCCTGTAATCTAGGTTTCTGTTGTTGTACTTTATCAGTTTGTACTGGATCTATTTAAATAGAAGGTTGTACGTGAATAAAAATATATTTCTCTTGTATATCTCATACCCTTTACAGGATAAAGGTGTGATGATGAAGGCCAAGGACATTTTACTTGTGTTTGCACCATCAATATACCTTGTCATCCACTTACTTAGTTATTAGAAATTATATAAATTTTTAGTCTCTTCTACAGAGAATAAAAGATGAATGAAAAGTTATGTTTTTATTTCATATTTTCTTGTGTTTGTAATTGCATCGCTCTCTCTACATATAAATAAATATATATATATATATATATATATATATATATATTATTATTATTTTTTTAATTTGGGATTAATCTAATGACCTAATTCTGAAGCCAAGTGATTTGAATTGAGGAAAATCATAAAAATCATAAGCAATAAGAAAATAATGTTTATCTGTATGACTATATCTATAAACATTTTTTTTAAAATTACACTATAAATATTTTTAAAAAATATAGCCAAAATATAGAAGATATAATGTTTTAAGCACTAAAATAAAATAACAAATAATTCGATACTATGATTAAATTACTTTGATACACCATGGAATCACGGAACAATGTGAAACGAACGAATTATACATTAATTTAAGAATTAAAATCAACTAGATACATTAAAAGATCCGCTGAAAGCAACAACAACAAAAATTGATCGGCTAAAAGCAAAAAAAAAAATGACGAAGAAATCCTTCCACACTTTCTCTTTTGCTCTGTATGAACTCTTGGAACTTTTTCTTCATTTTCAACAATGACGTCACTCATGGATCTTGACCCAAAGCCTTTACCGGAGCCACCAACAAAGGAATTATACATTAATATAAGAAACAAAAACAACTAGATACATTAAAAAACTGAACTCATATGTATCAAAAAAGGATGAACAACAAAAAATTGAGAAAAAAAATCAACAATCTGATTTGTTAAAAGTAAGAAAAATGATGAACAAATCCATCTACACTTTTTCTATTGCTCTATATCAACTTCTGAAGCTTATTCACTTTCAACAATGGTGTCACCCATAGATCTCAACCCTAAGCCCTTACCAGAGTGTCACGCCCCGAGCCTACACCTTGTACGTGACTGGCACTCGAGAACCATTGATGGCCCCAAGCGAACCCTTGGCCTGGCTTAATTCTTAGCGGAAGACTTACTCATAATAAAAGCACTTTAAAACGTAACTATAACTCAAATGATAACTTAGAATGTGTTAAAAATAAACATTCAACTAGCCAAAATGGCAGCTCAAGTCTCATACATCAATAATTGAAATGGAAAAACTCATGAACTAAAAATGTCTAACTATTTATGAAGCCTCTACTAACATAGATGGATGTCGGGACAAGACCCACGACATCATAACAATAAGAATGAAATGATAAAGTAAACAATGGATCCCCCAGAATGCAAGGAGGCTCACCAACAACTCTGAAGTTCAACTGGATCAACGAAGCGCTGGATGCTGATCCTGGTTACCAGTATCTGCATCATAAATGATGTCAGCCAAATGGCGTCAGTACATAGAATGTATGAGCATGTGAGGGGAAATCTAAAACAAGACATAAGCTTAAACTGGAACTGAAAGAAACACTTACCTCATCTCAACTCAACTCAACTCATTTAAATATAAAGCAGCGATAAAGATGCAGTATAAAGAAAAAAAATTAAACAATAGATAGCAACTCAATGTATTGAAACAATACAATAATAACTCAGTTTTGTATATAAAAATACAAGTAACTCTGTGGGAGATTGTCTAACCGACAACCATCATTATGAGTTATTTGATGATACATCATCTATCCCACGCTGCCAGAACTGTCATATACCTTGCCGGGGTATAGAACCTACTACTAAGTGGATCCACTAGTTTATGCTAAAAACCATTAAGGAATCATCTAAAAAGTATGATCATTTCTACCCATGCTGGCTACATGGTTTATGGAGACTTTGAGTTATCTGAACTCGTCCCCATATCGGTGCTCAATACTACTCCCAAAATGTAACTAGATCATATGTTTAAAAACATAACTCTTTCTGTGGTTTGAGATTATTACTCAAAAATCATTATCTTAGAAGAAATGGTACTAAAACTGCTCATGAAAACTCTTTTGGAAATTGGTGCTTCCTATCATCTTAAATGAGAAAACATTTACTCTAGGGAATACTTAGTTCTCATATATCATTTTAAAGAAAATGAACTCAGTTCTACTTTTCCTCAAACTC
The DNA here is from genome assembly GCF_019186545.1 of Solanum stenotomum. Classification (NCBI taxonomy): domain Eukaryota; kingdom Viridiplantae; phylum Streptophyta; class Magnoliopsida; order Solanales; family Solanaceae; genus Solanum; species Solanum stenotomum. The sequence continues at coordinate 48,640,424 of NC_064285.1, read as the reverse complement.
AATTCTGAAGTCTTAAAACAAGTTTAAAATGATTGTATAAAACTTTTTGAAAAGACTCGAAGAACTCTCTCGACTTAACTCTTAACTCTACCTTGAAGTAGAATTATAAATTAAAGGTGAAGATTTATTATAGGAAGGATGTTGTGATAATTAAATGAGTTTTAGATAGTTAATAATGAGAAACGGTTGGAAAATATTGTCTGGGGAACAAGTCCGCGACGTGGAGATGAATTATAATATTTGGTCGCGAAATAATTTTTGAAACAGTGGAGTCCTCATTCTCTCTGCTATGTGGAGAGAAAAGTTTCACTTATGAGGAATAGGTCCGCGTCGCAGACCTGGTTATTTTCTGCCCGATCTTTTCTTACTCATTTTTTTACCCTAATTTGCCTAGAATCGAATGGTTTCTTTCCCAATCACTTAGATTCGAATACTCAACTTATGTACACGATAATCTACTCCAAACTACCCTCAATTCACTAACTTTTATTTGAAGAACTCATCCAATCCATCCTAATTCAAGAACGGAAACAATACTTTCAAAGAACTGTAATCAAGAACATCAAACTTTCAACTTTCTAGGATGAAATTATGCTGAAAAAAATATGAGTGACGTGTGGGTGTGAACTCGCATACCTCTTAGGGATCAAACCCTTGGTGAAATCCACAACGAAACCTCAAGAACTTGACGAAACCATGACATTTCTCCTCTTTTCTCCTCTTGAACTCTTTTCTAAAACCAAAGCATGAATTATGATTGTGTAAACTAAACGAATCAGTTTAGACCCTAAAATGAAAAAAATCTGATAGGGTAAGGAAAAGACCAAAATACCCCTCATATTTTTGGATAACTTTCCTTAACTGGACAACCCAACTTTAACGGGCATATCTCCTTCATAGAAGCTCAAAAATTAGCAAACTCAGTGGCGTTGGAAAGAGGATTCCCAGACCTTTTATTTGATATATTATGGGCCACCTAAATCATCATTTACTGAAAGTTATGGTCGTTTGAAGTTGACCCACTACTCATAACTTATGCATAACTTGCAAAATTTTGGATTTTTCTATTTCCAATCTAGTTCTTTCTATTCTTAGCTCTTTCAAATACAGAGGTGTTACAATATCTCCCCCTTGGGAACATTCGTCCTCGAATGAGATTACTCTAAGTAGACTAAGGTTGGTAACATCTAACACCCAGTTCAAACACTCAATATGCAAAGTAACAAAACATTTCAACTTAAATAAATACCAAGAAAAGGATTAGTACCTTAATTTGGAATTTCTCCAGACTCAAAGAGATCTGGGTATCTCTTCTTCATATCCTCCTCAGCTTCCTAAGTAGCTTCATCAACAAACTGATTCCTCCATAGAACCTTGACTGATGCTACCTCCTTGGTTCTCAACTTGTGAACCTGGCAATCTAGAATCTGAATTGGAATCTCTTCATAAGATAAATTATCCTTAATACCAATATCTTCAGTAGGTATGATAAGTGAAGGATCGCCCATACACTTTTTCAACATAGAAATGTGAAATACTAAACGGACCACTGCTAACTCTTGCGGTAGCTCCAACTCATAAGCCACATTACCGATCCACTTGGATATTCTATAAGGACCAATATACTAAGGACTAAGTTTCCCCTTCCTACCAAATCTTATAAAACCCTTCATGGGTGAAATCTTCAAATAAACCCAATCATCTACTTCAAACTCTAAGTCCTTTTTCCAAACATCTCTATAGGACTTCTACCGACTCTGCGTTGTTTTCAACCTCTCTTGAATAATCTTCACTTTCTCCATAGCTTGATTAACCAAATCCAGCCCTATCATCCCAGCTTCACCAACCTTAAACCATCTAATAGGAGATCTACATCTTCTCCCATAAAAAGCCATTTGGATGCTAGAGTGATAATTATTATTGTAAGCAAACTCTATGAGAGGTAAGTAATTATCCCAATTACCCTTGAAATCGATCACACACGCCCTTTACATATCCTTTTAAGTTTGAATTGTGCGCTCTTCTTGACCATTTGTCTGTGGATGAAAAGCAATACTTAGGTTCACCTTGGAACCCAAACCTTTCTGGATAGACTTCCAGAATTGTGCGGTGAATCATACACCTCTATCTGAAATAATGGACACCGAAACTCCATGAAGTTTGACTACCTCTTGAATATAACTTAGCATAATCTTCTGCTAAATGGGTAGTCTTTACCGGTAAGAAATGGGTTGATTTAGTCATTTGATCTATAATTACCCAAATCGAATCATGTTTCTTGTGAGACCGTGGTAAACCTGTAATAAAATCCATATTGATCATCTCCCACTTCCATTTTGGAATATCTATGTTCTGAGCCATACCACCGAGCCTCTGGTGCTCTACCTTGACTTGTTGGCAATTCGGGCACTTAATAACGAACTATATGATACCCCTCTTCATACTACTCCACCTACAGACTTCTCTCAAGTCATGATACAGCTTTGTGGAGCCCGGATGGATAGAATATTTAGAGCTATGAGCTTTCTCCATGATCCTCTCTTGGATTTCATCCACCTTTGGTACACACAATCTACCTTGATACCTCAATACACCATTTACCCTTGTTCAAAAGCTATCACTTTTTGCTTATGAAAATTTTCCTTTACTTCAAGCAAAATAGAACCTTGGTCTTATTTCTCTTTCACCTCAAACACTAATGATGATTCAACCCCATTCATCACCACTACTCCTCCTTCATTGGAATCCATTAGTCGGTCTCCTAATCGTGCAAGTTTATGTGATGAATTTGAGATTTGGACTCATTTAGGGCTTTGTTTATATAGATTTAGTGTCCTCAAATGCTTCATTTTTGCCATAAACTAATGTTAAATCCTTGGTTTTTAGGTATATAGATTGAGGAACAAAGAAAGGACACTAACAAGCAAAAAGGAACAAAACAAACTGAAGAAATGAAGAAAGGCAAGCTTAGGGATCGCCAAGGGAACTTGGTGAATCGTCGAGTGGCTATCTAACCACCTAAAATTCCAGTGTGCCAAGCCCTGAAGGAAAGAACCAAGTCGGAGATAAAAAGGAGTAGTTGGTGGATTGCCAAGCGATTTTGTGAAGCAAAGATATATCTCCCAACGTTACAGACCTCGAGGATGCTGAATGCCAAGGAGAAAAGGTGATGAAAGAGGTCAAAGGGTGGCTCGCCGAGTTGTTCAGCGGGCCCGACTTACCTCACCGAATTTGGCGACTATAAATTAGATTTTGGACATTGAGTTTAGCAGCTATCTTTTATTTGAGCTAAGAATAGTTTTCTATTAAGTTTTTCCTGGTTTTTGAAGAACCTTAGAGATTCAATTTGGAGATTTTGGATGTGGATTTCGAATATTCTGCAAATGGATAATCGATTTGGTAATCATTTTTACTATTGTTAATTACTAGTTTAAATGCTATTTTGAAGTGAGTTTCATCATTAATTGAGGATTAGTCTTTGTGTTCTTGGCTTGCTCGAGAGAGAATTTTTAGAACTAAGATTATTGATTAATGATTTGTGGGTATTGGGTTGATCTGGGTTTAGCTCGAGAAAGTGAATCCTAAACCCAATCCTACCCATCTAGCTTGAAAGAGCAAATGAATTAAGGTGTGGGTTGTTCTTCATTGTGATGTTTGTTGATGTTCGAAAATCACCTGATTTGGAGTAGTTTTTCGAGAGAAAGCTATCTCTCTTATAGTCTAGCCTACTCACTGATTTTTTATTGTTTACTAGTAGTTTCAATTACCCATACACCTATATTTACCTATAATCGATCACATCCCGAGAATCCTTCTCCCTATTATTATTTCATAGTTTTTGTGACTGTTTGTAGTTGATAATTAAAAATCAAAACCCCAATCTGACATTCTTGTCACCCCTTTATTTGATTAATGTCTTTTTTGATAATTTCTATTCCTATGGCTGATTAGACCACGTTTGCACTTCATATTTGAATTTGAAACAGGTACCGCTCCATGTGGGATATGACCTCAACTCATTTAGTTGGGTTTTATGCTAATTTGAGATTGTTGACACCTAAAATTGGATGAGGTGTGCTTGAAACGTTACAATCAAAATGGTGTCGCTGCCGGGGAGTGGTGTTGTTTGAAATTCTTTTGGTGAAGTTGAATTGTGTTCTTTGTAGTTATAGTTGAATCTACTTACTTTTAGTTTTGGTTTTGTGTTGCCTGTGTTAAAACAGAAGAGGAGATAAGCGGTAGCAATGGTAGCCAAGTGGTCCACCAAGATGATGTCGGAAACCTCAACGACGTCAATGACCCAAACATCAATGACCCAGTCCAAATGGGTGGTGTTGGGGCCATTCATTTGCCTCCAGCTGAAGGAAATGTTATGTTTCACATCACAAGCACTATGCTTCAGCTCCTATAACTGAAGAGTTTGTTTGGGGGGCTAGCTCATGAGGATCCCCATGAGCATCTCAGAAATTTTGTTGGTGTATATGAACCGTTCTCATTTAAGAACATATCACAAGAATCGGTCTGGTTGAGGTTGTTCCCATTTTCTCTTATGGGAGAGGCAAGCAAGTGGTTGGCTGAGTTTCCAAGAGATTCTATCATTTCTTGGATAGAGCTGATCATAATGTTCCAAGTGAGATTCTTTCCTCCATCGAAGATGATGATACTTCGGGATGGTATCCAAAGTTTCAAGTGCTTGGAGGGTGAGCCAATCCATGAGACGTGGCTGAGGTTTAAGAAATTAGTGCTGCAGTGCCCAACTCATGGGTTTCCAGATAAGGTGTTGCTGGAATTTTTCTATAGAGGTCTTTATTTGGTAAATAGAGGAGTGGCTGACCAACTTTCTCCGGGTGGTATAATATGACAGCCCTACGCAATAGCGTCCCAACTCCTTGATTGCATGACCAAGATAAATAGGGCATGGTATACTCGTGAAGACCAAGTCTCTCCTCTCACTTATGAAATGATAAAAAAACAAATCATAAAAGATCAAGAGAGAAATGAAATAATGAAAGAACAAATCATAAAAGATCAAGAGAGAGACGAGAGCATGGCCAAAATAATGACCCAGCTGGATATCTTGGCCAAAAATGTCATGGAATTTGAAGCGTTGTACAATAAGGATCAAGGAGGACTTTATCGTGTAAAATACTCAAGGCCGGGAGACAACCAAGGATGGAATAGAAAAGGGGAGAAGGTTAGGTATGTTCCTCCCCATGAGCATCGAAAGCCCAAGGACTCTAAGAGTGGCCAGACAGAAGATATGCTCTCACGCATTCTCAACAAAATTGAAGAGTTCGACAAAGTGTTCAAAAAGATTAAAAAAGAATATGTCTCGACTCTCAATCAGATCGTCACCTCTCACTCAATCTATATCAAGCAGCTGGAGACCAAAATGGGTCAAATTTTGTCTCATTCGAACACAAGACAACGAGGGGGGTTGCCTAGTGATACTATGGCAACCCCCAAGAATGAAGCTTGAATGGGTACTTGTGTCGTGCCACGACATTAACTAAGGCGCTACTTGGGAGGCAACCCAAGTTTTTAATGCTTTAAGTTGATTTTGAATAACGGGTGTTGATTGTGCAGGTTGAAAAGGGGAATGTGTTTGAGAATATGCAGGTTGGCGAGCCAAGAGTCCAATCGGCGATTCGCCGAATAGGTCGGCGAGACCAATTTTGTCTGTCGTTTGGACCCTCAAATTGATTGGAGGTCCTATAAAACTCGGTGGGGTAAGTCACCACTCAGTGCATCACCGAGTGGTTCGGCGTGGTCGACTAATACCGTCGAAAGGGCCACGAACTGAAAGGTTTTAAAAGGCCAAACGGTTTAAAATTTCAAAATCTTTCATATTCTCTCATTTCTAACCCCGTAAACTCTCACCTGCATTCTAGATCTTCATTACTTTCCTGTATTTTTCTATTTTCTTTGTTTGTGTGTTTGATCTCATGCTTGGACTTGGATTACATTGCTGCCTCACGTATCAAATTCTAAATTTAGCAATTCAATTAGTTTTCCGAACTCCGAACTTTCGATTAGTAGTTGAACTCGAATGCTCTTGGTAAATGTGTATTTCTTTGTGTTGGGTCTGTGTTTAAATTGTGTTTGATGTGTTGCTTTGCCCATTTTGTGTTTCAAAAATTGTTCCTAATTGCTTAAAATGATGAATCCCCATGTTTAATGCATAAAAATTGACTTTAAATTATTGGGTTGCGATTATTTTATGTTGGTTCTAGTTGGGTGAAGTCTTAGTAACCCCTTATTGAACCAAATGACTTAATTTGCCCAATGATGGAGCGGTTGACATCATTCTTAAGGGCAAAAGTTGTCAAATGGCGAATTTTGGCCAAATCGGGGGAGGTCTGAATACCCTAGAGTCATGGGACTTGTATGAATTGCATAGTGTGTGAGTTTGATTTTGATTTCGGGGGCTACAGGCTTCATTTTGGGAAACGAGGTTAAAATTTGCTCATTGGGCAGTTTGACGAGCTGGGTCGAGCTCGGCGAACGGTTCGGTGGTTTGCCAATGTCCCCATTGATCACCCTTAACTTTGAAATTTGGCTAGTTAGAGTCTGTAACTTTTGGTGGGAAGCCTGTGCTCGCCGAGTTCACTCGGTGACTCGCCGAAAGGGTTTTTTGATCGTTTTTCTGTGCCCCTAACCCTTAAAGCACACTGTACTATTCGGTGCGCTAGTCTAGGCTCGCCGAGTGATGTCGGTGATTCACCGAAAGGCCATGAGCATCGCCAACTTGCAATTTTCTAGGAATTTTTTCAAGCCAGTCCTTTCGGCGAACCTAATTTGGCTCGCCAAAATGACTCGCCGACTGGTTCGCCGAGTCTTTCTGCAACTTGAATTCTGCAACCTTTCTTGGATATTTTCTAACACTTTTCGGTGTATTTTGCAGATATGGCTAAGACAAATTTGGATGAAAGTGGTATGTCGCCCCGCAAACGAGCATGGGGCATCATCATAAATAAGGGAGCAGCTGCCTCTACACAAAAGAGCAAGAAAGCACCTCCAAGGGAGGTAAGGGAAAGGGCAACGCGCCCGTAGCTGAGAGACCGGAGCACAACTCTGGCAGTGATAGGGATTCTTTTAACTCTCAGGCCTCACTCTTCGAGCCTAAAGATGACCAACCATTACAGACCCGACAAGCAGAGATTCGTGCAAGAGCTCATCAAGATTCATGTAGGATCCCAGAGTCTACCCACTGCTACTGATATCATGCCAGCTCCGACACAAACGGTGGTTCTAGAACCACCAGTTCAGGGTCCTCCTCCCCGGTTAAAGGTCGAGGAATTGAGGACCATTCTGGAGAAGAAGATATTGTCCATGGATAGTGTGATGGACAGGTACCCTAATGTGTGAGACACCCTCCCGTACCATAGGTTCGAGATCTTTACCAGGCCCCGTGGCCCGTACATTCCCACATGGGTCTGAAAGTTTTGCATGGCGTACAGTACTCTGGTACTAAAGGGAAAGAAGATGGTCAATGCCTTCTGACTGGTAGAGTCCGTGGAGGTTCAAGGGAAGGCTGTCAGATGCAGCAGTGATTATATCAACGTTGTATTTGATAGAAGGTCATATTTTGAATACCCGAGTTTGGCTACAACTATGACGACTCTAGATGACCTAAAGGGATGGTTAGCTCCCCTTATTTCTGATACCACCCCTAGGTGGATCGAGGCCGGAGTCCGTATTGATAAGAAGGACTTGAACATAGCAGCTCGGTACTGGTTTGGGTTCATCAGCAGCTCGATCATGCCCTTATAGAATGAGTCCATCATCTGCCACCTAAATGCGGCCTATCTCGGATCAATCATAGCCTGGAAGAGCATCAACTTGGGGCAAATCATTGAGCAGGAGATGGCCATGAGGGCCAAACAGCGCCAGACATCCCATCTTTTTCCAGTGCTTATTACAGAGTTATTTCAGCGGGATGGAATTCCTTTTGACTAGAAGAGGGACATTGAGGTCACACCGACATCCTCCACCAACATCCGATGCATTGAGGCCGAGTACACACGGGATGAGGCGGATAGGAGGAGAGCAGCTCCGATGGATACATCCCCAGAGGTTGATGTTGAGTCTATACCTGCAAAAGCAGCTTTGCCTACTCCGGTTTCAAGCCTTCAGGTACATCTACTTCCATTCCTTCCAAGGCCTCAGGTTCTTCTACTACCTCCCAGTCTCCTAGAGCGACTTCAGGTACCACTGTCTCGAGGACTCCAATCACTTAGGCCATGCTCCTCAAGATAGGGAACCTAGCCCATTCTACAGATGTGCGGGCTACCTGGCTAGAGGCCGAGGTGCCATAAATGATTGAGCGAGCCATTTCAGCTGCTTTGACACCTCTCCGATCCTCCATTGATGCTCTTACAGCGAGAGTAGAGATTTGTGAGGTTACGATTTTAAAATCTGAGGTTTTCAAGTTGAGGAAGGATGTGGACCATCTGAAGTCCACAGACTTCACTTTACTGTTTTAGTCAGTTGAGGCTCCTGCTGATCCGAGTGCTGAGATTCCCGCTCGTGCTAAGGTACCTCCGGCTACCACCGGAGATGATATTGTGGAGGATGATGCTGCTGCTGAATCTGAGGCTGAGACCAATAAGGAGCAGCTTGGGGAGCGAGATGCAGCTGTGTATGATGATCTAGCTGACTTAGAGGGTGCGATGTTCGAGACTACCCGACAGACCTCCTTGAGAGAGACTTCCATAGCAGGCTCCAGTGGAGCCAGTGTTGATGCTACCTCGGGCACTGATGCCCAACACCAGAGTGTGACACCGGGCATCGATGCCCCGATAGATGGAGTGACTACGATGCAGACTTTACCCCAAGCTTAGCCTGGCAAGATGATATCTTTCTTTGTTGTTTTTATTGATTTCTATTGTTTTAGTTGCATTTGAGGACAACTACTTTTCTTTAGTGGGTGGGGTGAGGTATTTTCATACCTACCTCTTGTGATGTTTGTATATATTGTGTTTTGTGTTTTGATTGTGTTTTGATCTTATCTTGTGGGTATTTGAGCTTGTGGCTCCTTGTTTTAAATGGAAATGGTTTTTTGACCTATTTTGAAAATTTGTGCCACCTCTATTGTTTGTGAATGTTGTTGTTCTTGTGTGAATTTGAGTATCGATTATGATCAATACCAATGACTTGAATAGTACTCTTAATTGAACGAAATGAATGTGCAGCTACGATAAGGCCAATAAAGTTGCCTAGACAATGTGTGAACTTTTAGCATCTCGTTGTGACTAGCCGATTATCGAATGAGTTTCTTGTGATGAACATTGCACACTAGCTAGAAAGTGTGGAGTCCTGTTTAATATTGGTGTTCATGACTTGTGTGATGAGCTCACTTTGAACATTGTGTGATGACACCTAGAATTTGTCCCATTGGTCCGGTTGACTAAGTGATGCAAGCACTTGAAATTATCTTAGGCAACAATTTTAAAGAGTGAAACAATTTGACAATATACCTCTTTTGTGGCCAACCTTGTGAGATGTGTGAACATTGCTTGAACCCCCTTGAGCCTTATCATTTACTTGGAAGAAACTTGAACAATTGTGATCCCTTTTTATCCATTCACCCATAACTCTCATGAAGTGTGGTTTGTTTGAATAGCCAACTTAGGCCAAAAAGCCTAAGTTGGGAGTGTGGTGAAAAGAGAAGGAAAATCAACAAGTGTGAAAAAATCCCCCTTTGAGAATGGTTTTGAAAAATATGGAACCCTTTCATATAAAAAAAAGAGAGAGAAAAGAAGCAAAGAATAAGTTGTGAAATAAAGTGATGAAAATTGCAAAAGAAATAGGGTGTCTGGTAATTCATAAGAAGTTGAATAATGGGGTGGATTATGAGCATGTTTGAAATGTTAAAGAAAATGAGGAAAGTGATGTTCAGGCCACACTTCATGAGGGTAGAAGCCTTTGAGCCTAAATGACCATACATTAACACTCAGCCCGTTACAAGCCTTAAAGAGACCTTTGTGATTTTAGTGAGCTGAAACAAATGTTGATTAAAAAATAAGGGCAAACCTATGGTGAAGTCATGCATGTGTTCATCTTTATGAGTGTGAGAGTTGTATGTGATTTTGGAACTATAAATTGTTGAAGAAATTGTGTGTGAAGAGGGAATCATCTTTGTTGTGAGGGCATTTGAGTACCTTTGTTGAGCTTGAACTTGCATTTGAAGCAAGTATTGTGAACTTGAGCATCTTCGATAATGGTGAGTCACAATTTGAATCTTTGAGTGCAAAATTGATCATTGCATAAGTAAGTTGAGTCTTGCTATGTCCATTCATGTTGAGTCTTATGCAGCACTATGTGAGACATCCTTTTTGAACATCTGAACTTGAGTTTTACTTGAGGAAAAGCAAAAGTTTAAGTTGGGGGTGTTGACGAGTTCGAGATTTAGACTCATTTGGGCATTTGTTTACATAGATTTAGTGTCCTCAAATACTTAATTTATGCCATAAACTGATGTTAAATCCTTGGTTTTTCAGGTATATGTATTGGAGAACAAAGAAAGGACACTAACAGGCAAAAAAGAACAAAACAAACTGAAGAAATAAAGAAAGGCAAACCTCATGATCGCCAAGGGCACTTAGCGAATCGCCAAGTGGCTATCTGATCGCCTAAAGTTCAATGTGCCAAGCCCTGAAGGAAATAACCAAGTCGGCGACGAAAAGAAGTAGTCAGCGGATCGCCAAGCGGTTCCACGAAGCAAAGATAGATCTCCCAAAGTTACAGACCTCGAAGATGTTAAGTGTCAAGGCCAAAAAGCCAATGGAAGAGGTCAAAGGGCGGCTCGCCAAGTAGTTCGGCGAGCTCGACTTACTTCACTGTATGGCCCTTCGAGGCTTATTTTTGGCGACTATAAATTAAATTTTGAACATTAAGTTTAGCAGTTATCTTTTATTTGAGCTTAGAACAATTTTCTCTTAAGTTTTTCTTAGTTTTTGAAGAACCTTAGAGATTCAATTTGAATATTTTGGAAGATGGGTTTCGAATATCCTGTAAATTGAGCATTATAAAGACTAAATCGCTCTTACCCAGTTGATGGATAATCAATTTTACCCTTTTATGATGTTTGGTTAAAACCCCAATTCTTAGGGTGTGATCATGCGATTATGGGTTGAATTAGTTTATGGGTATTGTTAATTATTAGTTTAAATGCTATTTTGAAATGAGTTTAATCATTAATTGAGGATTAATTTATGAATTGTAGTTGCAAATGCAGTTCTATCTTTGTGTTCTTGGCTTACTCGAGAGAGAGAAGTTTTAGAACTAAGATTATTGATTAATGATTTGTGGGTATTGGGTTGATATGGGTTTAGCTCGGAAGAGTGAATCCTAAACCCAATTCTACCCATCTAGCTCAAAAGAGAGGATAAATTAAGGTGTGGGTTGTTCTTCATTGTCATGCATGTTGATGTTCGAAAGAAATCACCTAATACGGGGTAGTTGTTCGAGAGAAAGCTATCTCCCTTATAGTTTAGCCTACTCACTGATTTTTAGTTGTTTACTAGTACTTTCAATTACCCATATACCTATACTTGCCTATAATCGATCACATCCCGAGAATCCTTCTCCCTATTGTTATTTCATAGTTTTTGTGACTGTTTGTAGTTGATAATTGAAAACCAAAACCCCCATTTGACATTCGTGTCACCCCTTTATTTAATTAATGTCTTTTTCGGGAGGCATAAACTATAACTTTGCCATTCTGCATCAATACACAACCCAATCCAACTCTGGATGCATCACAATATACCACAAAGCCTTGCGTACCTTCTAGTAAGGTCAATATTGGGGCAGTAGTCAACCGCTTTTTCAAATCCTAAAAGTTTTTTTCACAAGCTTCAAACCATTGAAACTTAACTTTTTTCTGAGTCAACTTAGTCAACGGGAATGAAATAGATGAGAACCCCTCGACGAACCTTCTTTAATAACCAGCCAATCCCAAGAAACTCCTAATATCAGTTGGAGATGTGGGTCTAGGCGTGTTCTGGACTGCCTCTATCTTTTGAGTGTCAACTCGAATCCCCTCACCGGAAACAATATGGCCTAAGAACACCACAGACTCAAGCCAAAATTCACACTTAGAGAATTTAGCATACAACTTTCTATCCTTGAGAGTTTGAAGAACTACTCTGAAATGACTAGTATGATCCTCTTCATTCTTGAATAGATTAGGATGTCATCAATGAATACGATAACAAACATATCTAAATAAGGCTTGAATACTCTATTCATAAGATGTTGCAAGAGCATTAGTTAGGCCAAAAGACATAACCAGAAACTCATAATGACCATAGCGGATCCTGAAAGTTGTTTTATGAATGTCACTCTCTCTTACTCTCAACTTATGATAGACCTATCTGAGGTCTATCTTAGAAAAACAAGTGGCACCCTGAAGTTGATCAAAAATATCATTAATTCTCGGAAGAGGATACTTATTCTTGATAGTAACCTTGTTCCACTGATGGTAATCTATGCACATTCTAAGAGAACCATCTTTCTTCCTCACAAATAAGACCGGAGCACCCCAAGGTGAGACACTTGGTCAAATAAAACCTTTCTCAAGAAGATCTTTCAACTACTCTTTTAACTCTTTCAACTCTATTGGAGCCATTCTATATTGTGGAATAGAGATAGGACGAGTATCGGGAAGAATATCTATACTGAAGTCTATTTCTCTCTCAGGAGGGACTCTGGGAAATCATCTAGAAAGACTTCTGGAAACTCACTAACAACTGGAACTGACTGGTGTCTCAACACTAGAGTCATTAACTCAGACTAAGTGATAGATGCACCCTTGGAAATTAACTTTCTGGAATTAAGGTACGAAATAAAACGACCCTTAGGCATTGTTGAACTACTCATCCACTCAATAACGAGCTCATTAGAAAATTGAAACTTAACTACTCGAGCTCTACAATCAACTGAGGCATAACAGGCATGAAGCTAGTCCATACCTAAAATGACATCAAAATCTACCATATCTAACTCAACTAAGTCAGCCATGGTGTCCTTGTGATTGATAGAAATGGTACAACCACGGTAAACTCTCTCAGGAAGTTGCTCAAGAAGAATATCAAAATTCATGGCAATATAAGGAGTCACAAAAGATAGACTCACTCCTGGATCTAGCAAAGCATAAACATCAAAAGTAAAGACTTTGATCATACCAGTGACAACATCTGGAGAATTCTCTTGCTCTTGGTGACTGGTGATAGCATATAGACGGTTTGCCCCTCCGCCTGTCCCTGAAATAGCTCCTCTAGGTGCAGCCCTGTCTGGTGGAGCAATTGAAGAAGATTGGCTCTATTGCCCTTATTTCCACCGCCCTGCCTATTCTTAGGGAACTCTTTCATGAAGTGATCCTCTTGATCACACTTGAAGCAGCCAGTAGAGCCATCACGAAACACTCATGAGTGGGTTCTACCACACTTCGCACATGCATAAGTCTCATTTCCTCCTTATGCCATACTACCTTGAGACTGTGCATGTTTAGCTCTAAAGTTTTATGAATTTTGATTATTGAACTCACCTCTATTCCTTGATGCAGGTGTACTAGCAGATGATGGAGCGGGCCCCTTTAACTTATGTTAGAAAGATGATCGATTTGCATTACTCTTCTGCTGCTTAGACTCATATCTTGTCTTAGCCTTCTTGTTTCGAAACTCTTCTCTATCCCTCAGCTTATCTTCCTTAACCTGTTGCACATAGATCATCAACTTTGATATGTCCATGTCCCCTATCAGCATAGTTGTCTTGCCCTCCTTACTTGATAGACGAGACAACCTAGAAACAAACTCATCCTACTCCTCATATCCGCAACCATCTCCGGGGCATAACAGGATAGTTGGGTGAACTTAAGGCTATACTCATGTACGCTCATAGATTCTTTTTTATGAGTGAGGAATTCTCTTACCTTTGCCTCTTTTAGCTCACATGGAAAGAAACGCTCCATGAAGGCACTCTCGAACACAGCCTAGCTCACGATTGGTGCACCCTCAGCCCTACCCTTTTTCCATTGCTCAAACCAGATTCTAGCAACACCCTCCAGTTGGTATACAGCTAGTTCCACGCGCTCAGCATCAGCAACATGCATGACCACAAACACTTTATGCAAATCTTCCACAAAGTTTTTCGGATCCTCAGTGACACTTGAACCAGTGAATCTTGGAGGATTCATCCTTAAGAACTCACGAATCCTGGAAGTATCAGCTACTTCCTGTCGATTCTCTCTTTGTTGCCCAGCTTGGTTAGTCACCACTTGGCTCAACATCCGGATAGCATTCCAAAACTCAGCATTAGTGACCTCTCCTTGGGGTTGCACTTCTGGTACATTAGGTACCCCTTGATCCTCAACGTTTCTCCTAGCAGGACGACCTCTAACAGCTCTTCGTAGAGGCATGATATGAAAGGTACGCGCAAGCACAAGTTAAGAAGAGACTTTATAAAGATGAACTCTATCGCACGAAATGAGTATGAAAGAAGTGAAATAGTTCCTAAATGTTGTAGCCTCCTAATTATAGACGTGGCGTGCTTCACACCGATAACTAGGACTCTACAAACATGGCTTCATAGACACCCTAGGACTTTTGAACTCTAGGCCCTGATATGAAGTTTGTCACGCCCCGAGCCTACACCCTGGACATGACTGTCACTCGAGAACAATTGTTGGCCCCAAGCGAACCCTTGGCCTGGTTTAATTCTTAGCGGAAGACTTACTCAGAATAAAAACACTTAAAAACGTAACTATAACTCAAATGATAACTTAGAATGTTTTAGAAATAAACATTCAACTAGCCAAAATGGCAACTCAAGTCTCAGACATCAATAACTGAAATGGAAAAACTCATGAACTAATAATGTCTAACTATCTATGAAGCCTCTACTAACTGGGATGGACGCCGGGACAAGACCCAGGACATCCTAATAATAAGACTGAAATGATAAAGTAAATAAGGGATCCTCCGAAACGCAAGGAGGCTCACCAACAACTCTGAAGCTCAACTTGATCATGAAGCACTGGATGTTGATCCTGATTACCTGTATCTACCTCATAAAACGATGCAGGCCAAATGGCGATAGTACATGAAATGTACAAGCATGTGAGGGGAAATCTAAAACATGACATAAGCCTAAACTGGAACTAAAAGAAACACTTACCTCATCTCAACTCAACTCAACTCATTTCAATATCAAGCAATAATAAAGATGCATTATAAAGCAAAACTTTTAAACAGTAGATAGCAACTCAATGAATTGAAAAAATACAATAATAACTCAATTTTTTATATAAAAATACCAGTAACTATATGGGAGATTCTCTAACCGACAACCATCATTATGAGCTATATGATGATACAACGTCTAGCCCACACTGCCAGAACTGTCATATATCTTGCCGGAGTATAGAACCTACTACTAAGTGGATCTACTAGTATATGCTTAAAAGCATTAAGGAATCATCTAAAAAGTATGACCCTTTCTACCCACGTTGGCTACATGGTTTATGGAGACTTTGAGTAATCTGAACTCGTCCCCATATCGGTGGTCAATACTACTCCCAAAATGTAACTAGCTCATATGTTTAAAAACATAACTCTTTCTGTGGTTTGAGATTATTACTCAAAAAAAATTCTCTCAAAAGAGATGGTACTAAAACTGCTCATGAAAACTCTTTTGGAAATCAGTATTTCCTCTCATCTTAAATGTGAAAACATTTACTCTTGAGAATACGTAGTTCTCATATATCATTTTAAAGAAAATGAACTCGGTTTTACTCTTCCTTAAACTCAATGCTTAAGTATTAAAACAAGTTTAAAATGATTGTAAAAGACTTTTTTGAAAAGACTCGATGAACTCTCTAGACTTAACTCTTAACTCTACCGTGAATTAGAATTATGAATTCAAGCTGAAGATTTATGATAGGAAGGATGTCGTGATGACTAAATGAGTTTTAGATAGTTAATAATGAGAAATGGTTGAAAACACTGTTTGGGGAGCAAGTCTACGACGCGGAGATGAATTATAATATTTGGTCGCGAAATAATTTTTGAAACAGTGGAGTCCGCGTTCTATTCGTGATGCAGACAGTAAAGTTTCACTTCTGAGGAACAGGTCCGCGACGCGGACCTAGTACTTTATTTTCTGCCAGATCTTTACTTACTTGTTTTTCAACCCTAATTCGCCTAGAATCAAATGGTTTCTTTCCCAATCACTTAGATTCGAATACTCAACTTATGTACATGATAATATACTCCAAACCACCCTCAATTAACTAACTTTTATCTCAAGAACTGATTCAATTCATCCTAATTCAAGAACAGAAACAATACTTTCAAGAAACAATAATCAAGAACATCAAACTTTTAACTTTCTAGGACAAAATTACGCTGAAATAACATGATTGGCTATGGGTAAACGAACCCAACACTATGTGAGCTCACATACCTCTTAGGGATCAAATCCTTGGTGAAATCCGCAACGAAACCTCAAGAACTTGACGAAACCTTGACCTTTATCCTATTTTCTCCCTTGAACTCTTTTCTAAAACCCTAGCGTGAATTATGATTGTGTAAACTGAACCAAATCAGTTTATACTCCTAATTATTTACTAAAAATGAATTAAATCTGAGAGGGTAAGGAAAAGACCAAAATACCCCTCATATTTTTGGGTAACTTTCCTTAATTGGACAGTCCGACTTCAAACGAGCATATCTCCCTCATACAAGCTCGAAAATTAGCAAACTCAGTGGCATTGGAAAGAGGATTCCAAGACCTTTCATTTGGTATCTTAATGGCTATCTAACTCATCCTGTACCAAAAGTTATGATTGTTTGAAGTTGACCCAAAACTCATAACTTATGCATAACTTGCAAAATTTTGGATTTTCCTATTTTCAATTTAGTTCTTTCTATTCTTAGCTCTTTCAAATACATAGGTGTTACACAGAGCCATCATCAACTCGACCTTTCCCCCTCTTTTTTGGGGCCTCTTTTTCACAATGGATATTCAACTAAATTTGTAGATGAAAAAGATTTAAAAAAATCGATACAACTACACTATTACCCAACTCCATAGAGTTCAATCACTGTCAACAAGTCAGTTTTAAACTGATTGAATCATTCCATATTTCATTACCTAAGTTGACCGCATGCTCATAAGCATTAACAGGAAACAATTATTTTTTTCTAATTTAATTTTGAATTTATCTTAAATTTCACTTCACCTCCCACCCCCCATCCCCACCATATTAGGTGACCCCTCCCCCGTTTTCTTTCATTGTTTCTTTCTTATTCTTCTTCACCTTCCTCGTTTTCTTTCTTTTTGTTTTTGCTTCTTCAGCCAATTCTCAACGATTTTTTTAAAAATGAAAAATACAATTTTCTAGATTTTGTTGATTATTGATAACAAAACTAATAATTTTTTTAAGAAAATTGAAGGTATCATCAATTAATTTATCTTCTTTTTCATATAACTTCAAAACTAGAAATGATAATTTTGAAAGAATCAATAAATTCCCCAAAAATTGAGAAAACTTCATTGAATTTCGAATAAAAAAAAGTTAAATGATACATCCCAAGTCCTAATCATCATGAAATCTAATGGGTTTATCAAATGTTCAAAATGTGTAAGTTTTGGGTTGCGGGTCACCCATGTGGATCGACCCGATATGATCCGACCCGAAGTTTTTTTTTTTTCTGAAAAAGAGATAAGCACCAATTTGAAAAAGGGGTGGAAAATGTTACTTTGTAACTGTTTCAATGTATACTGATTTCCTTTCTTTAAATGAGCGTTGAATGATTTTTAGAAGATAAGAGTGAGGAATACAAAAACAGAGGGAGAAACAAAAAAATCTTCTTCACTGATATTAACCAAACAAAAGTGACATGTAGTTTTTGGAAACATAGCTTTGATTCCTTGAGACTCAAAGTTGGACTTGGAGCAATCTTTCACAAGATTTTATTATCATTCCGCTGTTGTTAACAGGTACACATTCTCGTTCCTATTATGATAATCTTACAATGGTATCAGAACCAAGGTTAATTGCATTATATTTAAACAAAATGATTGTTCACTGCTTGAACTCATCCGTTTGTTGTTTGAAAGTTTTAGTATCTAATAATAGATCTAATACTCCTTCAATTATTTGGGGAAAATCAAATATGTTGTTATAAATTGGTTGTTTGAACGTGGAGAAGAAGAAATAAGTTTTTTTGTTCATAAAAATCGAACACGGATATGGTGAAGAAGAATAAGTAAAAGATATAGCCTATTTTCAACGGGATATAGATCAGAATGACTTTGTTGAATAGAAAGAAGTTTCTAGTCATATATATATATAAAGTTGTCATTTACCAACCAGAATTCTCCTTTATTTTATTTTTGTTCTGTAGTACAACTCTTCTTTTTAAAAAAAAAAAAAAAACAGGACAAAAGAGGAAGAAAATGTGTGGCCACTATAAAAAAAAAATTGATTATGTTGTACTTTTAATGAGAAAGTAGTAGTACTCTCTACTTTTTTTTTTGGTTGAATGAGTCAACATGGGATTTAATTATTATTTTTTAAATAATATAAAAAGGAACAAAAAAGTGATGTGACTTTTTTATTCATTAAAATATTTATTTTGAAATACATGTTTAATTTCTTTTAAGAATATGAAGTGTTATTTCTCCTTTTATAAAGAAATAATATAGCATATAATGTGACTTAAAGTATTATTTGTTTTGAAAATCTCGTATACATCAAGTCACTTCATTTTTTTATATATTATTTTTTAAGGAGATTAATATAATACTAAAAGGGTTGGTACTTGATAAAAAATCATAAGTTTATATATGTGTGGAAATATATTATGATTTTGAAAAATAATTAAATTGGTCTGGTAATAATTCTCTTAGGAATAAACATTTTTTTAATAAATCTCTTTGCCTTCTACCAGAAATTTGTGATAAATGTTGTTGCATTAAATGGTCTTTAACCATATTTCTGATTTTTTTTGTTTCTATTTCAGATATGGATCAATGGGAACATACTCAAATTGCTCCAAGTAGGAGTGATATTAATAGAGGAGCTAAAAGAAATGGTAGAAGGATGTGATGCAAACAGATCAAAACAGAAGATGATTCAAATTCGGAGCAAGAAGTCATAAGATGACTCAAGGATACTGTAAAATCTGAACAGAGATAAAAGAGGATGTAAAAGAGAAGGAAAAAGATTATTTGAAGAGTTCAAAAATATCAAAATGGACTTGTCTGACCAATTACCTGATTTTCTAAAAAAAATTGAATTGAAATTAATCAAATTTATGACTATTACATCTATGTTGAGGATAACATTGGGTTAGGTATTCTTATAATTCCTTACCAAATTATTGGCAGAAGGAACTAGCAGACATCTATCATAAATTTGGTCCTAATGAACCATTATGGAGGTTCACAATGAATCTTGAAGCTAGATGGCCAGCGTGATCATATAGAATCATAGTCTAGTATTTAAGTATTTATTTTATTTTTGCATACTATGTAATGAACACCTTTGATTATATTTTAATATGAATATATGTGTTTTATCTTATTTTGGATTGGTGTGTTGTTAGTCTATTGTGCATATGCTGTTAACTATTAGATATAAATCCTTGTGATTATGACATAAAATATATTAGGATACACATTAAGAGATTAATTTTAAATTTTGATTAAATATTTAGTTTGTAGATGATGATTGGATGCTTATGTATCTTTTCAATTTTATATTAAATACGAAACCATTATGAGAATTAATTTGCTTGAATGTGTATGTCACATGCAACATTGATTTAGAATTCTTGCCTTATTATCTATCATAACAGACATGACATCAAAAAGCATTATAGTTGACTTAAACATAGGTGAAAAATTGAATGGTGACAATTACGACATATGGAGTCGTAAAATATGGTATGTACTGGAAGAGCAAAATCTCCGAAAGGTATAAATCATATTTTGAATCAACCAGAAGAGAGAAATAATGCACAACACATAAGAGACCTTAAAGCTTATAAAGGTTGGAAAAAGGCTAATTCCACTGCACGTGGAATAATAGTTAGTTCTGTGGTTTCTGACCTCATACATGAATGTGAGAAATTTTCTACTGCTCATGCTATGTGGGCATATCTACGAGGAACATATGTGGGTACATAACTAACCCGCCTCCGACAATTGACTATCAAATTTGACACTTACAAGAAGTGTCATGATCAAAATGTCAAACAACACCTTAGGGTGATGTCAAACATGATAGCTCAACTCAAGAGTGCTGGCTATATTCTTTCAAATGAGCAACAAGTCCAGGTAGTGATTCGATCTCTTCCCAATAACTGGGAACATTTGAAGGTCAACTTGACCCATAATGATAGCATCAAAACCTTTTTTGATGTTGCTCGCTAGATTGAATTAGAAGATGAGCGGTTTGGTGCTACTAAAGCTGCTTCTAATGCCTTTGTGGCGGAGTCAAGTGATACAAAATATTCAGGCTTAAATGCAAGAAGAATTGGAAAAAAAGGGGAAAGACAAAGAAACTGGAGAAGGACCCTCTAAGAAAAAGAAGAAGCCAAATTCCAAGAAAGGAAAATGGTTTTTCAAGAAGAAAGACAAGAGCAAAATGGAGTGCTACAATTGCCAAGAGCTGGGGTATTTTGCTCGTGAATGTACTGAGCCAAAAAAGGTAGCATTTTTGAATGCATCTCTAAGTGTTACATATGTTTCTAACTTACTTTACTAACTGAATTTTATCCTATGTGGTTGTAGACTTAGGATCCACCGACCACGTGAGTCGAGATCGAGAAGCGATTGTGGAGTTTCACCGAGTTTCATCTAAATCTAAGTGGATCTACGTAGGAAATAATGTCAAACTAGAAGTCAAAGGGAAAGGCACTTGCAAAGTGGACTTGTGTGGTGACCATTATTTGATGTTGCATGACATCCTATATGCTCCAGAGATTTGACAAAACTTAGTATCTGTGTCTGTTATTTTAGACGTTAGTTTTGATTTGTTTTTTAGTCGTAATGGCGTTAAAATAACTCTAGATAATGTTTTATATCGTTTTGGACTTCGTTATGATCGTTTTATCATTTTTTATTGTAATCCTTCAACTTATGACTATTATGTTGACTGTTGTGTAATGACATACTATTCAAGTAACAATGATATTGATGTTATTACATGGCATGCAAGCTTAGGTCACATAGGGCAAGATCGAATGAATAGGTTGGTAAAGGAAGGGCATTTAGGTTCTTTCACCAAAATTGATATGTCAACTAGTGAAAATTGTCTTGTTGGAATAATTATGCGTAAACCCTTTGGAAAGGCCAAAAGAGCCGAGTTTCCACTTCAATTAATCCATTCTGATATTTATGGTCTAATGATTGTGAAGGCAAGATATGGTGCTACATACTTCATTACATTTATTGATGATTTCACGTGCTTTAGTTATGTCTATTTGATTTCTCATAAATCTGAAGCACTTGAGTGCTTTAAAAGATATATGAATGAAGTTGAAAATCAATTAGATAAAAGCATAAAAGCTTTAAGAACTGATCAAGGATGTGAATATTTGTCAAAACAATTTGAAGAATTGTGTACCGAAAAGGGCATTATCAGACAGTTAACTACTCCTTACACACCCCAACAAAATGGTGTAGCTGAAAGAAGGAATAAAACATTATTAGACATGATTAGGTCAATGATGGCGCAAACAAATTCATCTATCTCTTTCTGGAAAGATGCATTATTGACTGTGGTCCACATATTGAACAAAGTGCCTTCAAAATCAGTGTTTTCCACTCCTTATAAACTTTGGACTAGTCATAAAACAAACCTGAATGATCTACGATCGTGGTGGGGTTGTGCAGCATATATTAAAGATCGTTTTAGTGAGTTTGGTAAACTAAGTCCAAAAGGAAAAAAATATATCTTTATAAGGTATCTTAACGCTCCAAAGGGTATGTGTTCATTGATGAACTGGAGGACGGAAGTATTACTGAAATTGTATTGCAAGATGTCAGATTTTTGAAAAATGATTTTCCCAAAAATGGGTGAAATAGATGATGGTGAGCCCCTCTACAAAATGTTGAATTCAGAAGATCAAGTAGTGTCGTCAGATGTACATGATAACTCAAATGATTAAGAAATGATTCCTGGTCCAAGTGGGAGTTATGAATCCCAAAATCCTATAGAGGAATCTGAACTTCAACTACGTAAGAGTACAAGAAAAAGTGTACCTAAACGATCTTATGATATTGAGGATTATGTTGTCTTAGTATCTCCTACAGAATTGGATGAACCTAATTTTGTAACTGAGGCCTTATCAAGCCTTAAAATGGATGAATGGCTAAAAGCGATGAAAGAAGAATTAAAGTCTATGAAAACCAACAAAGTCTGGGATCTAGTTAACCTTCCTAAGGAATGTAAAGCTATTGGGAATAAATGGATTCTCAAAGTTAAACACAAATCGGATGGGTCAATAGAAAGAAACAAAGCACGATTGGTGGCAAAAGGTTTTACTCAAGAGGTTGGAATAGACTATGAGGAAACTTTTTCACCAGTTGTAAAGTTTACCTGCATACGATTACTTTTAGCTATTGTTGCACGTTTAGATCTAGAATTACACCAAATGGATGTGAATATCATTTTTCTCAATGGATAATTAAATGGATAATTAAATGAGGAAGTCTACATGGAAGAACCAATAGGTTTCGTTGTTAAAGGCCAACAAAAGAAAGTTTGTAAACTGAAAAGATCAATTTATGGCCTAAAGCAATCTTCAATGCCGTGGTACCTGAGATTTCATAAAGAGGTGATGTCATTTGATTTCACCATGATAGATGAAGACCATTGCATCTATGTGAAAAATTCCAATGGAAATTTTGTAATTCTTTCTCTTTACGTAGATGATATTTTATTAGCTGAAAATAATTTGGAGTATATGAAAACTGTCAAGTCATGGCTTTCAAAATCATTTGATATGAAAGATATGGGTGAAGCAGACTATATATTGGGTGTTAAGATCCAAAGAGATCGTTCCAAGAAATTTTTAAGTTTATCTCAAGAAACTTATATTAAGAAAATATTGGAACATTTTCGAATGAATAGTTGTAAATCCATGGATACTCCTGTAGCAAGGGATGAAACTTTAGGCCTTGAAATGTGTCCGAAGACTGAAAAAGAAAAGGAATACGTGTCTCGAGTTCCTTATTCTATTGTTCTCGGGAGTTTGATGCATGCTATGATGTGTACTCGCCTAGACATTTGTAATGCCGTGAGTCTGGTTAGCAGGTATCAATCCAATTCTGGAAGAGATCATTGGAAAGTAGTAAAGAGAATATTCTGATACCTAAAGGGAACTGCGTATCATACAGTATTATAGTGGATCTGATTCATTCATAAGAGGTTATACAGATGCCGATTGGGCTGGTAACCGAAATGATAGAAAATCAACATTCGGTTATGCTTTCTTACTAAATGGTGATGCTATTTCATGGAAAAGTAAGAAGCAAACTTGCACAACTCTTTCAACCATGGAATCTGAATCTCTGGCTTGTGCATCGGCAGTACAAGAAGCGGTTTGGATAAAGAGATTCTTTGAACATTTAAGTATTGCAAAGAATTCTACGGGTCCCATGAGTTTATATTGTGATAGTCAAGCGGCTATCGTGTACAAGAAGGATCTTGAGTATCACAGCAAGACCAAACATATTAACATCAAGCATAACTTTGTGAGAGATGTAGTGGCAAGTGGATAAATAACTTTGCAATACATTCCTACACGTGAAATGATAGTCGATCTTTTTACGAAGGCCATCTCTAGAGACTTGTTTGAAAAGCATGTTAGGGATCTAGGTTTGTGTAGGATTTAATGATATTTCAGTATTGTAAAATAACCTAATTGTTATAATATTCTCTTCAATATAATTCTATTGAATTTATGTTCGAATGCGGTATGCATGTGATATTTTGTAGAAAATAAAGTGTGTCGAACAAGTCGATGTATTGGCTCTCTCACACGAGCAATCGTCTCTTACGACGAGGAACGTGAAGAGAGAAGTTTCAGCATCATATTATGACTTGTTTTATGAGTCAGATAAGTGTTTATCTAAGAAAATAAGTTTAAGGATCACTGATGAGAGAAACTGGGGTCAAACATCTGAAGGTGTTTAGACCAAGGTTTATATGATGTTGGATAATCGAAAGAATAAGACACATACACCAATATAAGGTGAAAACATTGTAGCACGTGCTTCATACCACGTGTGTCAAGCAATCAATGGGTCAATTAAATAATGGTTCACTGCTTCTTCATTGTTGTAACACCCCGTATCTGAAAATAGACCAGATTGCAGATTTCTGGTGTTGCAGTAGCACTCACGGGCACCATCCATGGACAGTAGGAGGACCCACAATCCATCCTACAGGTCCGTGGTTCGTGTCAGCAACTCCGCCAGAACTCAGCCAGAAATTCGACCAAGTGTTGACCCACGGCCAGACCAACGGTCCGTAGGTCAGGTCACGGACCGTGGTTTGTGTCTGTGGACCGATGCCCCTAAAGCCCAACTTCAGTCCCGATTGACGGTTGACCAGCACGGACCGTCATTCCATCCACGGTCCGTAGGTCAAACCGTAGGTGAGGGTTAGCAGCCACTTAGATGAAAATTATGATTGGGTCAACTTCAGATGGTCTAACTCTTAGCAAAAAATGAATTATGTGTAACATGACCTATGGTTAGATATATAATTAAGTCCTCTTTCCAACGCCACTGAGTTTTCTAAATTTCAATATCCGAGTAAAAAGTTATGCTCATTTTAGTGAAGCCCTGTCAGGTAGACTCGACCGACGGTTCCAGTCGACGGACCGTTGATTGATTGACGGCCCGTCAGTCAATCACTTTGACAGCAGTTAAGTCAGGGATTTTTTGGTCTTTTCCTATTTCGTTTAACCCCTAACATACGTCGTTTAGACCCTAAATCATGAGGTTTTAGTCAGTTTAAGCCTAGAAACATAACTAGAATTTACCTTAGTCAAAATCATTAATCAAAACTTAAAAAATTAGAAGCAAGAGAGGAGAAAAAGGTCAAGAACCCTAGTTCAAGAACGAAGCAAGTTTTCTTTAGTTCCAGCCCCAAAATCGAAAGATTTCTCCGTGGAATTCGTCACCAGGTATGTGGGATTTCACTAGTGGGTTCCTTTCGCCCATTAGGTCCCTAGAATTCAGTCAGTTTCTTGATTCTCTTATTATGAATAGACCTAGGGTTTCTAGAATTACAGCAGATCATCATGAATTAGTTATTAACATATTCCAAATCAGATTATCATATTATTACATCGTTTCTCGCATGAATTTCAGAACCCTAACTATGTATTTCTTTAGTTCTTGAATTACACATGCTAGGTCAGATATCCCAGTTATTCAGTTATACATGCCTCAGTTATTAATGCATCATTATCAGATTAATTGTTGCATTCTCAGTTTGCATGCTCTGTTTCGAGCTATCTAGCATTTACAGAAATTCAGTCATAACCAGTTAACTACTTAATTCATTGGGATTAGCATAATATCGAGTTGGAATAGGGTTCAGCGTACCCATATAGTCCCAGAACTACGAGCCACGTAGGTGTAAGTCCCCTCTGTTGGCAACATCAATTTAGTGATCACACCAGCATGCCTCTACACCTTTGGCCGGGTGTATTGGGTCCTCTCGATGGGGCGTATACATCGGACTCCACATTTAGCTCATGTGGTTTTATGTCGGGTAGTAGTAGTTCCCACAGTTCAGTCAGACTCTATTGCATTGACCATATTTCAGTACAGTCAGTATTCAGTCTCAGCATGTTATAAATTTGGTCATTGCATCAGTTAGCTCAGTATTCAGTATTTTCAGTATCTATATCATGTTCAGGTTATATCATTGCTTTATTGCTTTGTTCAGTTATATGTTATTTCAGCTTTACTTTATCCTGCATGCTCAGTACCTTTCAAGTACTGCCGCATACGTGCGCTACATCTTCTCGTGATGTAGGTTCAGGTTCTTAGCATCCAAATCACGCTTAGATCGGTTCCCGATCTTTAGTTTAGCAGCATCAGTGGTGAGTCCTCATTCTTTGAGGACTAGTGATATGTTTATCTTTATCGTTTTTAGTCTTTAGTCTCAGTTTTGTTAGATCTAGTTTGGGCATGTCCCAACATTTCTAGTCAGTTTAGAGGCTTATTTCAGACATAGTTAGATTCAGCTTAGTATTGAGTTAATATCTTCTTTGTATTAAACTCATCAGTTTTCATTTATCTCAGTTATAATATATGGGTATTCCCCATCTTTTCAGACTTACTTTATGACTTAGCTTCCGCATCAGTTTATTATTTTTAGTATGCTCATGATCATGCCAGCAGGGTTAGCTTGGGATCACTTGTGGTCCTAGGTCCCGTGTTCGCGTCTCGGGGTAGTTCGGGGAGTGACAAACTTGGTATCAAAGCATTAGGTTTAAGAGTCCTAGATTGTCTAAAAAGTCGAACTAAGTAGAATCTTTTTCATAGGTGTGAAGTGCACCACATCTAATGAGAAGGAGGCTATGAAGTGTTTTAGGAAAACTTCACTCTCTTTGTTATTCTTATCGTGCGTTGGTATGATCTCTTTTCTAATCCGTCGTTATGTGCTTAAGATCATGCATCCCCGTAGAGCTAACGCCAGGAATGTGAATGCCAGGAATGCTAACGCAATTCCTTTAGTCCCAGACCATGAGGTTAAGAATGAAGAGTTTCAGAATGCGATCCAACTATTGGCTCAGAGTATGACCAATAAGAACAATCAGCAGGTCTCAATTCCTACTAATAGAAATGGTGGATCAGTGGCAGCTAGAGTTCGAGATTTTTTTAGGATGAATCCGCCTAAGTTTTAGGGTCACAAGTTGGTGAAGACCTACAAAATTTCATTGATGAGGTTAAGAAAATCTTGTGAGTGATGCAAGTGACTGATAATGGTAGGTTTGAGTTGGCATCCTACCAGCTTAAGGATGTGGCTCACATATGGTACACTCAGGGGAAAGATTCAAGGGCTATTTTATCTTTTATGACTCCCTTTATAGCAGTAATCTTAGATGTCAGTCCAGAAACTCTCTCAGAACCCTTCTCAGTTTCTACTCCAGTCGGTGACCCAGTTATAGCTAGACGGGTATACAGAAATTGTCCTGTCACAGTCTCTCAGAAAGTCACCTCAGCAGATCTTGTAGAGTTAGAAATGGTAGACTTTGATGTCATTCTAGGCATGGATTGGTTACATTCTTGTTATGCCTCAGCTGATTGTAGAACTAGGATTGTTCGTTTTCAGTTTCTAGACGAACCAATCTTAGAATAGAAGGGTAGTAGCCTAGGGCCTATGGGTCGATTCATTTCTTACCTTAAGGCCAGAAAGATGATCTCTAAGGGTTATCTTTATCATCTAGTTCGGGTTAGTATTCTAGTTTCGAATCCCCAACTCTTGAGTCAGTTCCTGTAGTCAATGAGTTTCCAGAAGTGTTTCCAGAAGATCTTCCCGAAGTTCCTCCCGATAGGGAAATTGACTTTGGAATTGATCTCCTTCCAGATACCCAGCCTATCTCTATTCCTCCTTACAGAATGGCTCCAGCTGAGCTTAAGGAATTGAAAGAGCAGTTGAAAGACCTTCTAGATAAGGGCTTCATCAGACCTAGTATTTCGCCATGGGGTGCACCAGTGTTGTTTGTAAAGAAAAAAGATGGTTCTCTCAGAATGTGCATTGACTATAGGCAGTTGAATAAGGTCACAATCAAGAATAAGTATCCCATCCCCAGGATTGATGACTTGTTTGACCAACTTCACGGTGCTAGTCATTTCTCAAAGATAGACCTCAGATCGGGTTATCATCAGTTTAAAGTCAGTGATAGTGACATTCTGAAGACAGCCTTCAGAACTCGGTATGGTCATTATGAATTTGTAGTCATGTCATTTGGACTAACCAATGCTCCTGCAGCTTTCATGGATTTGATGAACAGAGTGTTCAAGCAGTACTTGGACTTGTTCGTTATCGTCTTTTATTGATGATATCCTCATTTACTCTAGGAATGAGGAAGAAGATGCGAGTCATTTGAGAGTTGTTCTGCAAACTCTCAAGGATAGCCAGTTATTTGCAAAATTTAACAAGTGCGAGTTTTGGTTACAATCAGTTGCCTTCCTTGGGCAATTTGTGTCTAGTGAAGGAATTCGAGTAGATTCCCAGAAGATAGAAGCAGTGAAACAATGGCCCAGACTTACCTCTGCTACAGATATCAAAAGTTTCTTGGGTCTAGCAGGTTATTACAAAAGGTTTGTGGAAGGATTTTCATCCATAGCCTCACCATTGACTAGGTTGACTCAGAAGATGGTCAAGTTTCAGTGGTCAGATGATTGTGAGAAAAACTTTGCAGAATTAAAAACTAGGTTGACTACAGCTCTTGTCTTGACTCTACCAGAGGGTTCAGATGGTTATGTGATCTATTGTGATGCATCCAGGGTCGGCCTAGGTTGTGTGTTGATGTAACGAGGTAAGGTTATAGCTTATGCTTCTAGACAGCTTAAGGTGCATGAGAAGAACTACCCAACTCATGACCTTGAGCTAGCAGCAGTGGTGTTTGCACTTAAGATTTGGAGACATTACTTGTATGGTGTTCACGTAGATGTGTTCACAGACCATAAAAATCTTCAGTATGTGTTCACCTAGATATAGTTGAATCTTCACCAGAGAAGATGGCTAGAGTTCCTCAAAGATTATGATATGAGCGTGCATTACCATCCGGGTAAGGCAAATGTAGTAGCAGATGCCCTTAGCAGACTATATATGGGTAGTGTAGCACATATTGAGGAAGAAAGAAAAGAGCTAGCAAAGGATGTTCACAGACTTGCTCGCCTAGGAATTCGTCTTATGAGCATATCAGATGGTGGTGTAATGGTTCAGAATGGGGCAAAATCTTCTTTGGTAGTGGAAGTTAAGGAAAAACAAGATAGTGATCCGGTATTGCTCGAACTTAAGGGTGCAGTCCATCAACAAAGAGTTGAGGTTTTCTCCCAAGGGGGAGATGGTGTGCTTCGCTACCAGGGTCGATTATGTGTTCCTAATGTGGGCGAGTTGAGACAATATATCCTTGCAGAGGCCCACAATTCCATATATTCTATTCATCCAGGTGTCACTAAGATGTACCGCAATCTGAGGGAAGTCTATTGGTGGAATGGTATGAAAAGAGATATAGCAGATTTTGTGGCTAAGTGCCCCAATTGCTAGCAAGTCAAGGTAGAACATCAGAAACCAGGAGGTATGACTCAAGAGATTGACATTCCTACTTGGAAGTGGGAAGTGATCAACATGGACTTCATCACAGGTTTACCTCGTACTCGCAGACAACATGACTCCATTTGGGTGATTGTTGATAGGGTTACTAAGTCTTCTCGCTTTTTGGCGGTCAAGACTAAAGATTCAGCGGAGGATTATGTCAAGCTTTACATTAATGAGATTGTAAGGTTTCATGGGATTCCTTTGTCTATCATCTCAGAAGAGGTCCTCAGTTTACCTCTCATTTCTGGAAGTCATTTCAGAAAGGTCTTGGTACTCAGGTTAACCTTAGCACAACATTTCATCCACAGATGGATGGTCAAGCAGAGCGTACCATTCAGACCTTAGAAGACATGTTGAGAGCTTGTGTGATCGACTTCAAGGGTAGTTGGGATGATCACCTTCCTCTTATAGAGTTCGCCTACAATAATAGCTATCATTCCAGCATTCAGATGACCCCTTATGAGGCATTGTATGGGCGTAGATGTAGATCTCCAGTTGGTTAGTTTGAAGTAGGTGAAGCAGCCTTGATAGGACCAGATTCAGTCATTGATGCTATGGAAAAAGTGCAACTCATTAGAGATAGACTTAAGACTACCCAGAGTCGCCAGAAGTCTTATGCAGATGTGAGAAGAAGGGAACTAGAGTTCCAAGTTAATGATTGGGTTTTCTTGAAAGTGTCACCTATGAAGGGGGTGATGAGATTTGGCAAGAAAGGGAAGCTTAGTCCCAGCTATGTAGGCCCTTACCGGATCTTGAAAAGGATTGGTAAAGTGGCTTATGAGTTAGAGGTGCCAGTAGATTTAGCAGCAGTGCATCCAGTCTTTCACATTTCTCTTTTGAAGAAGTGTGTGGGTGATCCAGCATCCGTAGTGCCATTAGAGACTGTGGCTGTAAAAGATAGCCTTTCTTATGAGGATGTACCAGTTGAGATTTTCAATCGTCAGGTTAAAAGGTTGAGAAACAAAGAAGTCGCTTCAGTCAAGGTTTTGTAGAGAAGTCAGTCCGTAGAGGGAGCTACTTAGGAAGCAGAAGCGGCCATGAAGTCCAAGTATTCTCACCTCTTTCCTTCTGATGCCATTCCAGCTTGAGGTAATAGTTCCTCTTCAGTTTTTCAGTCATTCATGCATAAGTTCAGTCTTAGAATCAAGTTCCTTTAGTTTGTACTTGCATTTTCAGCGTATTTGCATGTTCTTGGAACTCAGTTCAGTTAGAAATTCAGTTCTCAGTGTTTAATGGTAGGGATTACGGCCCTCTCCCTCTATTTCAGCTAAATTAGTCTTCATTCGAGGACGAATGGTCCCAAGGGGGAGATAATGTAACACCCCGTATCTAAAAATAGACCAGATTGTAGATTTCTGGTGTTGCAGGTAGCACTCACGAGCACTATTGAAACGACCCCAAAATGCCCGAAAATGTGCTTCGGACACACCTATAATTGTAATTTCCATATATCTCAAAATCCGTGCATGATTTCGGAAATTTGACTTCATATTCTTATTCGTGGGGTCAAATTGAGTAGGAAATGGGTCTAACCCGAATTTTAGAACAATCGTATCAAAATTCAAAAATCGCAAAAAATGCGATTTTCAGGGTCAACTTTAAAGGGGCATATCTCTTAGCACACAAGGAACTAGAAGGGCCACCACCTATTAAATTAAAGCCCTTTGAGTCAGCTTTCCAACGCACCTAGTTTCACCTCATTCCGAGTTAGGATGAGGGAGTTATGACCATTTTCGTAAAACCTGTCTCGGCAGAATTGCAAATTTCAGTGAGCAAAGTTACTGTAGCGGCTGGAGACGTTTTTCTTTTATAAAAAGAGGATATGTCCCATACTTAGTTATAAATTTTTCTAGCTCCAAAACACTCAAAAACACTCTCTAAGCCCTCTCCAAAATTCCACCAAGATCTTCAACCAAATTCAAAGATCTCAAGCTCTAATTCCGGATTCAAGACTCAATCTCAAGCTTCAATTCTCCATTCCAATCTTCATCAAGGATTCTCCAAAGTTGAGGTATGTGGGTTGATTGTGGAAACCTTCCTTTCCACAAGTCCAACCATTTATCCTCTATTTTACTTCAAGTTTATGGGTCCTTATGATCATTTATGAACTCTTGAATTATGGAATTACTACTACACATTCTATTATGGTCTATTTTTGCATATTATCATGAAATGGAATTATTATGTGATGTTTATGGTTTTCATGCTTCCATGATCAAATTATGAAGGTTGATATATATATGTATGTTGTTGGTGGGCTGATTTATATGTATTTCGGAATTGGTTGGACTTAGTACTCTTGAAAGACATGATTTTATCTACATGAACAATAGCCCACCATGTGTTTGATAAAATGTCATTTATAGAATTCATAGGAAATGGAAGGTCCAATGTACATCCTATGAGTCGGATGATTATATAATTATTGAAATGATGATGAAAGGGATACATGTATATGATTTTCTCAATATAGTGTTGTGAGTCGACCAAGCCTAGTACGGGGGGTAGTAGGCCCGTATAACCGTATCGAGGGGTTGGTACCTTGGTTGCCTAGTACGGGGGGTAGTAGGCCCGTATAACCATATCGAGGGGTTTGTACCTTGGTCCCTAGCTCGGGGGGTGGTAGGCCCGGGTAACCACATTGAGGGGTTTGTACCTCTTTCGCCTCTCCAAGGGGGTGGTAGGCCTTGGAAAATACTATATTGATGGTCACTCACCACACATGTACTACGTCCCACTAAATATGATTTTTATGTAAGCGTCATTATATATATCATTTCATTAATGTGCTATCTATCGGGTATGATTATGCATTTTTCCTATGATGTCCATCTATTGTAGCATTGCATTGCATCTCATATACTTAGTACATTCAAACGTACTAATGCATACTCTATGCCTACATGATGTCACTATGTAGGGACCGGAGCACCGCTTGACCATCCTCCTCCGCGTGGCTAATACGATTTTCTATCGAGGTTATTGATGAGTCCTCCATTCCGGGGACGTTGCTTAGGATCTTTTGCTATGTATAAGACTTTTTCTTTTTTTTGTTATGTATTGACTATGAGGGTGAGCCCGGTAGTTTGTCTTGGCCCCCGCTAAGTACTCATGTTTAGAGGTGGTGTTGGACAAGTTGTGTATTATGCTTGAACTTGACTCATCTATGGTATTTATGTATCATTTCTTTCTTTTTTTCTCTTGCTCCCTTAGTCCCGATTTCCCCCCTTTGATTATGCTTATTGTTCATGGTCATTTAATTGCTTCCGCGACCAAGGATGTGTAATGATACGCTATGAGGCTTGTTTGGGGTTCCTTCGGGTTCCCCATTCGCCGGTCACGTCTAGGCCCTAGGCTTGGGTCGTGACAACTATCCACAGATCGTAGGAGGACCCATGGTCCATCCTGCAGGTCCGTTGTTCGTGTCAGCAACTCCCCCAGAACTCAGCCAGAAATTCGGTTAAGTGTTGACCCACGACTGGACCTACGGTCTGTAGGTCAGGTCACGGACCGTGGTTTGTGTCCGTGGATCCATGTCCCTAAAGCCCAGCTTCAGTCCCGATTGACGGTTGACCAGCACAGACCGTCATTCGATCCACGGTCCGTAGGTCAAACCGTATGTGAGGGTTAGCAGCCAGTTAGATGAAAATTGTGATTCGGTCAACTTCAGATGGTCATAACTCTTAGCACAAAATGAATTATGTGTCCCATGACCTATGGTTAGATAAATAATTGAATCATCTTTCCAATGCCACCTAGTTTGCTAAATTCCGACATCCGAGTAAAAAGTTATGCTCATTTTAGTGAAGCCCTGTCAGGAAGACTCGATCGACGGTTCCAATCGACGGACCGTCAGTCCTGTCCGTCAGTCACTTCGACAGCAGTTAAGTCAGGGATCTTTTGGTATTTTCCTATTTCGTTTAACCCCTAACATACGTCGTTTAGACCCTAAATCATGAGGTTTTAGTCAGTTTAAGCTTAGAAACATAACTAGAATTTACCTTAGTCAAAATCATTAATCAAAACTTAAAAAATTAGAAGCAAGAGAGGAGAAAAAGGTCAAGAACCCTAGTTCAAGAACGCAGCAAGTTTTCTTCAGTTCTAGCCCCAAAATCGAAAGATTTCTCCGTGGAATTCGTCACCAGGTATGTGGAATTTCACTAGTGGGTTCCTTTCGCCCATTAGGTCCCTAGAATTCAGTCAGTTTCTTGATTCCCTTATTATGACTAGACCTAGGGCTTCTAGAATTACAGCAGATCATCATGAATTAGTTATTAACATATTCCAAATCAGATTATCATGTTATTACATCGTTTCTCGCATGAATTTCAGAACCCTAGCTATATATTTCTTTAGTTCTTGAATTACACATGCTAGGTCAGATATCCCAGCTATTCAGTTATACATGCCTCAGTTATTAATGCATCATTATCAGATTAATTGTTGCATTCTCAGTTTGCATGCTCTGTTTCGAGCTATCTAGCATTTACAGAAATTCAGTCATAACCAGTTAACTACTTAATTCATTGGGATTAGCATAATATCGAGTTGGAATAGGGTTCAGCGTACCCATATAGTCCCAGAACTACGAGCCACGTAGGTGTAAGTCCCCTCTGTTGGCAACATCAATTTAGTGATCACACCAGCATGCCTCTACACCTTTGGCCGGGTGTATTGGGTCCTCTCGATGGGGCGTATACATCGGACTCCACATTTAGCTCATGTGGTTTTATGTCGG